>NC_044501.1:32730489-33020489 GCF_902362185.1 Chanos chanos | reverse complement strand
CCTGTGACAGTGTATGATAATAAATTGAGCATTTCAGTGTGTCAGAAGGGTGACATTCACTGTGTGTCTCTTTCAACCTCTACACTGTACTTTAAAACTTTAGTTTACAGCCTACTCAGGAGAAGTGGATACTTGTGAAACAACATAAACAGCTTTTGAAATTTGTCTGAGAGGTAAGGAAATTACTCTTTGGGTTTTGTGAAAACTATGTCTCTTGTATTTAGATATATTTTAGATACATTAAAAAATCTAAATGAAGATATGTAACTGAATATGCCCATTAATGAGAAGGTTAGAGGGATTTATTCGATGTCTTTTCAGAACACTGAACAAATCCACGTGTATCATGTTTCCCTCTTCCCAAGGTGCATTGTAGCATACTGTATAATCACTCTCAACATTTTATTATCCAGTAAGTGAACTTGTTTGTAATGTTGCTGCCAAGCGCTATTTACCCAATACACGTATTGAGACTTTTAACAAGTAGCCTGCTTCCTGGACAGCGCAAGAGTACGGTATTCTTAACACAGCCTCATATTGTGAAGGTTGATTGTTGCGCAATAGCCCCGATCGAACTGCGCAATAACTGTCTGCGCATGGGTGTGATCGACTTGCAAGTTGTTTTAGGGGCGTAATGGAATAGTAAATGAGCATTATGCCCCTCATTAATCCCCTGTATCCTAAAATGCCTTTTCATAAGTAGACAAACCCACGTCACTCCGCTAGCCGCTACAGCGGTATCACCTCTCAAAAGCTGCTTGTGTAGGCTATTCGAACAACCGTGTACTGTCCGCTGTCGAGCACGGCAGTAATCGGTAGTAACGCTAATCCACAGCCGCAGCTACTTCCCAGTATCATCTTTTGGGTGGAGGGTTCAGTATTTTTACTTGCATACGTGTTTATGGAACATGTCAGCATTTCCAGAGAGACAGGGAGGGACACACATTCCGTTGATAAAACAACAAGCACTTAAGAACAAACAGACAGAACAGAGCGTCGGTTCCCGTCAACAATATTACTAAGGTGAATTTAAGCAGAAGCATAAAGCTGCTTAACGGTTTTGTGTAGGAGGCGAGGAGTACTTCGCTTTACATTGCATGAACAGTACATTACATTATATTACAATTAAGATTTGATTCAGATGAACAACTAAAATCTGTGCTTGTCACGAATGATCTGGTGCAAATATTCAAGTAGTGTCACAACTGCAGTTTTAATTCTTTATAGTCTCTTGGCACACCCTTTCTCCCCTGCACAGGCTCGCTTTTTTGTTGTGGGGATATCTCTCTTCTTCACTTTATTTGTGTCTCTGGCGAGAGCTAGAGAATGGAGGAGGGAGGGGACCTGAGCGATGAACAACCCACGTCTTCACATAAATTGAGGGGGAACCCTGCGTCGACAAAATCCTCTTTCCAAAACTTTGGCACGCAGAGTTTAGGTTTGTGCGCACGTGGGCGAGCGAGCTACAGCTTCACTGCAGAACTAAGGGCAACCCTCCCACGGATATGTGTCTGCCTCGATTATAAATGGAGTAATTTAAAAGAGCGCCATCAGATGGATTTCGTGGGGTGAAATTGTGGTTACTGGTGCGAGAGAGATTGATCTGGGGGAACACCACGACACGGCGAACACCGCCTCATTAACTCCCAGTCAAAGCCGCAAATGCAGACGATCCGTCTCCACCTTCGCCCCTATGCAAAGAACGCCAACGCGGCATTTCGTGTTTGCTGCAAAGAGCGAAAATGATGTATGATGGGAAATGCCGTATTAAGTGCCCCGGATCATCGTGGGCAATAGTATTTGTCAACAAAGTATTAATTAATTTTCTGGAACACACTGCACCTTCAAGACAGCCCCTGCGCAACAGTCTACGTCCAGTGGCTGATGTTAACCCAGAGAGACAAGTGGATACTCTTGGGATAGGGTACAAAATCGTAAATGACAACCGTAGAGAGAGAACGTCAACCCTTGTAGTGACTGAAATAATCCAATTTATTCATCCAAAACGAGAAAATGAGTAAACATGGGCACGCGGTCTATTTAGATTATATGGGGTTTTAATCTCCTCAACGTCAGTAAAAAAGAAAACACCCTCTAATGCCTCGTGAACCTCTCCTTTAAACGGGCTGAAGGCTAACTACGACAAACATATGACTCCTCCAAATAAATCACACACAAAGTCGGGTCTCTGATTGCTGAGTAGGACGCCACGTAAAAAAAACATAGAGATATGCAGCAAAATAGCTGAGCTGAATGAACAGACGAAAATGTGGGAGCATTTTATTATGGGTTTCGATTAAATGAATACAACAGGTTGCCAGATTGGCTGTAAATGATGACAGGTTGGTGCTGCGATTCCCTAAACTGACTCAAATGTGGCAAACGTTAATTCTTCTCCAAAGCTTGCGAACAAATCTCCCTCAACATGTTTCTTAAGATATCTACGTCTCAGACTGTGTCACTCGCCCCACATCATTCGTGCGGTTTAGTCATCGATAACCCCGAATACAACTCCTGGGAGCCTCATTTGGATTTTCTTTGGCTTTCAGTCAAATAAAACTATATAAGACATGTGGCCAGCACAACAGTAACGTGGAAAGTTTCGGTGTATTTGCGCAAACTATGTTTCTGGGATTACTGCTTGAACATTAAAATGTGTTCATGTTTAAAATGTGTATCAGCGAAAGGGTTTTTTTCTGCTGTCGACCGTAATAACACACAGTTTGCCTCCGGACAAGACCTTATCAGTAGACGCGGAGAAGTGCACCGGTGGTGAACAGTGGGTGAAGTTGCAAAAAACAAACAACATCAAAACAGTCCTTCCCCTTCTAATAGCCTAATTGCAATAATTGCACATAACATTTTTGTATCACCGCTTCTATTACAGCTACAGTTTTGTCTTGTAATTACTCATGCTGTTATTTTCTCCTCTCTCATAATTAGTGACCATCTTATTGTGAGACTTGAGTCGAGTTCATGTTCCGGTTATATTTCTTCTCAGCAAATGAAAAAAGTGTATTTAAGTGCTAATGAAGGCGAATCAGTGTGTGAACACCACAAAACCGACTCTCTTCTAATACTGAGTGGCAGTCGATAATGTTCCACAGTTACAACAGAATCTAACCTTTCGGCACCCTATTACCATATCCTCCACGTTCTCTTGCACGTAGCAGCACACACACACACACACACACACACACACACACACACGAGTCTTCGCAGAGCACTGGAGCTTCCGTATCCAATCTGAAAGAAAAGGCCTGTCGGCGTTCCTTACAGTTCCGCCAACGATCAAATTCAATTATCATTTAATTGGTTTTGTCCTTTTTCTCAACACAAGTGTAAGCCTTGACATTTGTTGGGGAAATGCGGTTTGTTTGTAAAAGAATAACGAGCAGATCAAGTCCATGGTAATGACAGAGCTAATCATCAGCTTTTTCTGAGACAAGGGAATACGACTGATAACTTTAATTCTGCTCATAAATGGGGGGTCATTCCAAGTTTGGAAAAAACACCAAAAGTCAAGTGAAAAACTGTTACGCACATTCTTGTCAGGCATGTCCTGCAATGTAGCCGTCTGAAACGATGAAGCGTATTTCATGCAAAAGTTTACTGAAGTAGAACATTTCAATAGTTTTTTTCTAGAGTAAAGCGCATATGAGGGTTGAACCCTTTGAAGTTTGTTGTAATCATTAATTATGATCACGTTTTATATCCGCAATGGTATCCTTTAGGCCTATTGGTTAGTGCATGAATGCAGCATAGCTTATTTCAGCTCGGTTCCGCAAATCCTTGGTTTGATGTGTATTTATTTATATTAAGGCTATGTTCCTCTCATAATCAGTACACACAGAAATAGGTAAATCTTGCAGCTTGACTAAATTATGCAACATGTAAAACTGTGCAGCTCGTACACGGCAACATCGACTCATGTTCCGTGACATGAAAAAGAACATAAGGTTCCAAGATTGCTGCAGTGAGCCTGAAACTGACATTCCTCAGACTTCCAGGGTATAGAGAGGACAGCCCTTTGAATAGCTTAAGACAGTCTCTATAATACTAATATGGAAACGTGCGAATTTATTTCATGCTAATTATTTATTGTAGAAACTCGCTGTTAACCACTCAGTCGATGCATTTCTGTATATGCGGCTCTAATTGTGGTTGTTATTAACGCAATCCTTATCTCACTATTATGAGCTGCACGGGCGCATGATTTGACGGGCTAGCTTCTTTGTGCTGCGCTATGTCTGTTCGCAGCTCGGTGGGAGCCGCATATGGGAGAGACATGCTTCTGTCTCCTCTGTAATGTTGTGTCTCGCCCTCTCCCTCCAGCCAAAAAGTACTATTTCATTCATCCCGCTTCCGTTCATTCATCTGAGCACTGCAGCGTAGCGAGCACTCGGGGTTCGATCAACACGAAAATTCTTATCAATGGAGAGGCTGACGTCAATAAACTGTAGTGACGTACGGTCACGTGGGCACGAGGAGACCGAAATATAAAGATGAGGAGCTGACCGAGGTACTGAAAATATCTCCACAGCGCCGTGCGGAGGACACAGCAGAACGGCGTATGAATACGATAAACAAGTATTTCCCACGAATCATTCACTTGAAAACAACACTTTTTGTATGTGTCAAGGAAACGTATACGCATAACAAATGAAATAAACGACTGACTTCACTTAATCGAGAAGTTGCAAGAGGAAAAGACAATCAAAGTAGGCTACTTCGGACGACATTGCGCCCAA
Organism: Chanos chanos; assembly: GCF_902362185.1. Lineage (NCBI taxonomy): Eukaryota > Metazoa > Chordata > Actinopteri > Gonorynchiformes > Chanidae > Chanos > Chanos chanos. Next base: position 33,015,738 of record NC_044501.1, on the reverse strand, counting down.
CGGGACTACCGGTAAGTCCTAACTTCCTTATAATCTGAATTAGGCTTCTAAAACTGATGCCAGTGATCGCGCGTTAGAAGATAGGCCCGTAAATCGGAAATAAAACACTTATCTTAAAATTTAGTGAACGGATTAAGTCTTTTGTTTAATTTGAAAATTGGCTCACTGAGGCATTATATCGTACGCATTAGTGATTTATATTTGGAAATATGTTATGTTTATCCACTTTTTTATATTTGTTTATCGTTTCAGCACGAAGAATTAATTTACTGAATTAAAATGAAATGTTATATATGTGACGGAAAAGCAGTTAATAAAAAAGTCCCCGCATTTCACTCAGAATGGGGTATAGATCAGAGATATTAGGAAAATATTGGGTGGAGTCAGAAGTGATGCATCACCACATCAAACCTCACTTTAATGACATGAAGTGACTGTCAATGACGACAATGGTAGTGATTCTGGTTTGTACGTGATAATGATGATGGTTATGATTATGATGGCGGTGATGATGATGCTCATTATTAGCCAGATCAACAACAAAATCACCACGCCCCCACCCAGTCTTTCATCATCTTTGCCATCACCATAGCATCAGATACCTAAAATAACAGCAGGGAGTCCAATCGCAGTCGGAGCGCAACGACAGAAAAAGACAGCCAAAGAAAGTTCAGGTTTTTTTTTTTTCTAGTTCAGCTTTCATACGTCTTAAATGTAATCTGTCCTTCTTGTTCAGAAATGCTAAGTGGCAGGGTGAAACATCAAATATCCTGAGACAAGCGCAATAAGCCGCTCAGCAAAAGTGCGTCAACACCATGTTGACAAAAAGTTAAAATACTTTACAAATAAAAGATTAAGTGTAAGCCTATACGATAATCGGCCAAATTTAAATGAAAATGACAATGTCCATATACTACTCATTTGAGTAGGAGAACACACCATGGGTTTCCCAAGAATTTAATACAGCTAGACTTGGCTCCGGGTCTGGAGAAGATTACGTGAAGGGTTTCTGAAGAGCGGATTACTAATGTGCTTTGTGGTTGAGACCTCCCAAACTGTATGTTCCCCTGATAGCAGTATTAGAGAGGAAAGAGGGTTGGAAAGAACTTACATGATAAAGGCGGCGTTACTTCCATGTTGCCGGTTAATGTTTGTTGGTGAAAAGATTGTGTTTGTGCGTTGTGAATGATCTTTTACGTGTGGCTGCACAGATACCTCTATGCCAAGAAAAGTATGCGAGGTTTAATAAATCTGTGTTATAACCCTCTTATACAGTAACTATGTAAGCTTTGAATACGAGACGCAACAATACGGAATAAAAAGGGCTCGATGTGCTATTTAGAAGTGTGGAAGTCTCTCTAATCCACTTGTCTGTTTATGCACAGACGAGTGCAGATCAGATTAACAGCACTCACATACGTGTTATGACGATCGTGGAGTCAAACCGAATAAAAGCATGGTCACATAATCTCTTGCAGATTCCATATGAATTTACACAAAATATACGATTTTATTTTCAGCCAATAACGTCCACTTGAACAGCATGCCTGTGAACTGCTTCTAAAAGCATGTGTGATGACCTTGTTGAAAACGGTGCTTATGTATCCAGAGAGGTGGCTAGTACTTAATTTTAAACTTTGTTGTTACCATGGCCACAGTTAAATTCCCTGTTCTTCAGTTCAGTTTTTTTAACAGCACCTACGCATCGGAAGGGTTTCCCTCTTAAGGCGCTTTTCCTCCCCTACCTTACTGCCGCTCCGCGTGCATACAGTCTCACATGTGCTTGATGCCTCCAGGCGCTCACGCGCGGCACTAGCGAGAGTTTCTGAGCCAATTAGGACGCCTTTGTGAAATCAGCTTGGACCGTGGGCGAGAAAACATCAATTATATATTAACCAGAGAGCAGCCCTTCTCTAATCACAGCATTCTGCGTAGTTTTGTTTTGGGCATTAAAAGTGTTTCAAAGTGTTGGATACGTTGCCGCCATCTTGTCTCCTCTGAATTCTGTCGTGCATTAAGGCATCTGGTGTATCTGTAGAGCTTCAGTGCCCTTGCTGTTACCTTTTGCTTTGTTACCCTGTCTTTTGCTCTTTTTAAAAAAATATTGAAAGGAAGAGGTATTTTCTGTGAACAATATAACTCACCACTCTCAGTGCGTCATAATGCACATTTTCATACATATACATTTACATGGTTTCTTAAACCCTAGGTGAAACTGCAAAATCTTACACTGAGTTCAAAAATTAATGTTAAACCATTTCTGACTTCATCCTCTGTCTTTCTGTTAGGCGCATCACCTTCTCCCTTTGTGTCCTGATCTGCCCGGTCATGATCTGGTGCCAACAAGCCTCAAGTGCCCCAGTTGTGCTCTTGTTCATTTTATTCAGCCACACACTAGAACCCACCACCTCCAGCCCTGTGGGTGCAGACCAAGCACTAGTCAGTGACTACTATGGGCCACCCTCTTCGGAGCTTACACAGCCAGAGACACTGCCTACTCAGCCAGGGGGCAGTCAGGTGGGTTCACAGAATGAGGAAGAAGATGAGCTTTTCAAAGATGTGGACCCTAAAACCCTAGCTGCAGTGCTCTTGGAAGCTCTGAACAAACCTCAGGGCGTCAAGAAGAGTGAGGGAGAGGAGGAAGGAGGGAAGGAAAACAAGGACGACAAGGAGAGAGAGATCCAGGGTGCTGACAGGGACCGAGATGGGCGCCAGGAGTTGGAGCTGGTCATGGCAGCTGCTGCAGCACAGGGCAAGGAGGAACGAGAAAAGGAGGAGGAAGAGGAGAGGAAGAGAGCAGAGGAGGAGGAGGAACAACTAACGGAGAAAGTGACCAGCCACACAACCAGTCAGACGGTGCCAGTGAAAGAACAGCCAGCAGCAGAGGAAGTGGCTAAAAAGGATGATGTCACGACAGAGGAGGAGGGTCAGGAACCGGTAGGAGGTGCAGAGGGGGAAGAAGAAGAGCAGCTGAGCCCAGAAGAGGTGAAGAATCTTCAGAACATGCTGGAGGAGCTTCAGAGCTATAGCACAGCCACCAAGAGGGAGCCTGACTCCTCAGTTGGCCAGAGGGAGAGTCGTGGGAGCTACCTTGCTGACCTGGATCGCAACAATCTCCTGTACAATGAGATCAAACCCAAGCCAAAAGGCTATGATCTGGCCCTATCAAAGAAGAAACTCAAGTGGCAACAGGAGCTGGAAAAGGCTAAGAACCGGCCACTATACAGAGGAGGAAACTTCATGGATGATTTCAATGACAACTTAACAGACCCAGAGGAGGATGAGGGTGAGGATGAAGAGGAGGAGGAAATGCTGAGCCCAGAGGAAGAGGAGGCAAGGGCCAAGGCAGAACAGGAAGAGGTGCGTAGGCAGGCAGCAGAGGCCCAGAGAGCCAGGGCAGAGGAGGAGAAACTAGCAGATATTGCCTCTGATATGCTCCTGCAGTACATGGTCAAGGATGGGAAGAAATACCAAGACCATCGCAAGAAGAACTCCCTGGGGGTCAACGCAGCAGAGGATAAGCGATCAGATGAGGAGGACACCAGCGATGATGATGATGACATTGATCCACAGACCATTGACAAGCTGATCGAGATCTCCAGCAAGCTGCACCTGCCTGCCGACGACGTGGTGGACATTATCAGTGATGTGGAAAAGAAGAAGAAGAAAGATGCCCCTGAAACACTGCCATGGCAACGACCTCTGGTTCCACCTCCAGCCCCTGCGGCCCCTGCTCCAGTGTCACGAAACCCACCTCTCTCAAAGCAGCCTCAGCCGAACACCAACCTCTTCAAAGCCTGGTTCAAGGACAAGGCCACAGTCAGGCCCAGCAAGCAGGATTTTTGGGTCAAACAGCAGAGGCCCTTTCGGAACTACCCCAATTACCCATTCTACCAAAAGCCCTATCGCGGTTACTACCCTGTCTATATCCCTCCGCCAAAGCCCAAGCCCCGATACTACGCTAAGCCCTCCTTCTCTCTCAACGACCTGTTGGGTAACTCTCTGGACTATGATTTTGACTTCTCCCCAAAACGCAGGTACCGCCCATGGGCACAACCTCGCCCAAAGACCCCTCCAGCCTTCCGGCGGAACCTCTACTTTCCCAACTACATTGTTCCCCAGCCAAAGGTTTTCAAATCCGTGCCCATGCCCAAACCCAGGTCACCTCCGCGTCGTCGGCCAAGTTTCTATTACCCTCCCCCAGCTCCTATAGTCACCAGGAAAGAGAACTACTACAGTCAGCTGGGGCAACCACAGGAGGACAGTGATGAAGAACTGGAGAACTTCATCGAGAAGGTCTTCCTGAAACGTCCCAGGATGTTTCACTGAAGTCTGTAAGAGAAAAGGAAAAGGGCAAGGAAGAGAGGAATGAGAAAGTGAAAGGGGACAACTGAAAGACTGTGTTTTTGCCACCCCACCATATTTAACTCCCCCCTCCTCCTTATATAATTTGACGCAAGGTCATATTTTAAACTTTTTTTGTCCAATTTGCCAAAATGATGACAATGACTGTTGTAATATGTAACAGTTTTGTTTTTTTTTTTCGGTGCTGTTTTATCATTGCGATTGAACAGCACAGTTCTGAGGTTCGTTCACCCTTGAACAGAATGTTATCAGAGAGGGTGTCAGGTACACCATGCATTTCATTTCACCGCATCTAATCCAACTCCTCCCCCTGGAGAGAACACCAAGACTGATAGAAAAGATGTGGGAGTGATGAGCGATAAAGCTGCTTTTGTCCAATGGATGAGAAGTGCACACAGAACAAAAGGGATACAATTCACAAATCCCTCATTAGAACTCAAATACCCAATATTATAGCTCAAATACCCAACTCGAATGACATTTTCATGAAGCATTGGTCTGATCACAGCAAGTACCATCTTCTTGTCCCATCCTGAATCAACAGTCATCTAAGATCCTGCATTCAGAACCTTCAAAATGATCCATCATTGTTTCTAAAGCAAGTTCTCCAAAGGAAGCCTTACCTTTGTGTACCTTCTGGTCTCTTTTTTTTTATCTAGATATTTTGTTGTAGTTGTTGTTGATTTTAACCTTTTTTTCCCCCTTGCAGAGCACATAGTTATGAGAGAATTTTGCTATCATTATTTGAAAAAAAAAAAAAAATAGAGGAATAGCTGAATTGCACCTTGAAAAGAAAACATACTCATAGATCATCTCAGCATTCAAACCTGAAAACGTCATTACAACACTGAGATTTCAAAATCAGTAAATCAATACAGTGCCATAGAACATGAAGAGCTGGGCCATTCCAACACACCAAATGTATTTCTTGGGCTATTACTGTACATCTAAGTATTCTGCTTAAGCATTTATCATTCATGTTTTTACATGCATGAGTGTGGGACCACTCACTCAATTTTGTACATAGAATTGAATTGAATTTTCTTTGTCTGCAGTCTTATTTTTCCTTTTTATGTGATTGTTACATGGTTTTTCTATGAGAAAAAAAAGATCGGTAGGTGTTGCAAAAAGACATTCATACATTCCAAATATTTCTAAGAAACAAAATGATTTCATAGAAGCTGTTTTGGATACAGTTTTTATTGCCTTATCGATACTCTCTCGCCCTTTTTTCCAGACAAGTGGCATTTCCATAAGTGAGTTTTATCTTAATTTTAGAACATGCCACACCAAGGGGAACTTGAATTCATCACAATCTGACTTTGACAAAAAGTTTCATAAAGTAATTTATTGAACACTGTTGCGTGGGGCTTGTCTACACAAGTACCTCGGCATGCGCCGTCCAAGTGAACTGCTTCTTTTTTCAAACTCTTTGTCAACTGTCTGACAATGCCTCTCAAAGTTTTCAAAGGGCATGATTTAAGAGATTGCAGCCTGTGAGGATTTGTTGCTAACCAAAAGGATTAATACCTCTGAACTGGGACAATGTAAAAAGCGTCAAAATAGTGATGATCACCTCTTTAGTTGGTGCATGAGTACCCCTATTTCCCAACTTATCCATTGTTACCCTATAATTCCACTGTGGACATTAGTCTCTCTCTTACATTTACATGTGGATTTAAAAGTAATCCACGCAACAGCAACCACTGACCCAATAGAAGCCCAATCAAAACATCATTGACAATCCTCTAATTCAAATTGATCTAATTCGTGGCTGTACCTTCAGCATATCGGTCAATATTTACCCAAGGACGGGGTCAAACAGAAAAGTGAGAGTTTGAGCCCGGGGCATAAACGAAGTATGCACGGCCAACAGAATGGCTTTCTGCTCACTAATCCCCTACATCTGGCATGTTTTTCAGGTCCAGCAGGTTCGACAAACACTGAATCCAACAGTGCTTATCGTCCTCTCACTCAACCCTCAAGTGCCCAAACTGTCGATGAATTCCAAGTAAGGTACTTCTGCCCTCCACAAAGAACACTTCCAAAGGACAGTGGAGGAGTTAAATAAAATGTACGGACGCTGAAAACGTTTCCTCAGAATTTTTGAGATTTCAGTGTTCTGGGGCATGAAGTACTGAAATTGGAACACAGTTTGTGTGATTTCTTATCTATAAGGACACAGAGGGATGTGTCAAAGCTTTTCAGAGGGAAAGGGGAAGGTGTGCATTCTAATTTTTTTGAGCAATTTTTTTAAGAACAGAAAGAGAGGGAGGATGGGGGGAGGGGGGAAGCAAAGGGAAAGATGGAAAAGATGAGGAGAAGAGTGTCTGCACGTCTATGTGAACTTGCATCTAAAATGTGTTGTTTCTTTGAAGACATTATGAGCATTGAAAAAAAGTATAAAAAAAATATAAAAGACAATGACTAGCGTACTCAAGTAAAACTCTGTTCAGTCTTGTATAAGGAAAATCCATTGTTTATGTCATTTCTAGATGTACCTTGTACGTATCGTAATAAACATGCGTTCGCTGGATGTAAATAATCGCATGTTGATGACTAGTTTTGCTACACAGAGAGAAATAAATAAAATTGACTATTTTTTATTACGATTGGGTTTTTAAGTCCTTCTTGGGAAAGAAATGGTTGTGAGGTTTACTTTTTTTTTTCAGAGTGATTCACATCAGTTAAACACTGTCTTCTACACTTCTCCAATGCTGCACCTGTTCTCCCATCTCAGCTCCACACAATGATCCTCAGCCTAATTACACAGACTCATTATCTTGACGAGTGTGCAAGAACTTGTGCCGCAGGTCTATAAGAACCCATTTTTACATCGCAAATGTTTATTGTAAACCTACATTGAAACATTATAAACAGATTTAGTGGAGTTCTCAGAACACATTTACTTCGTAACAGGTACCTCTTCAGTGTATTAACAGTTCCCCTGTGTGAGTATCCTTCAAATACAATCCCTTTAAGAGACTCTCAGTGGTCTCAGTTCTGCAGTACTGCCGGGTTCCTTTCGTAATCAAGCAATTAGCCCTGCAAACTGTCTGAGCTTCGGAGACAAATCAACACAGCCGTACCATTCAGTAATTGCATGCCAGGGTGAGTTTTCTCTTCGCTTTTGATATTGCCCATCACATGAGTGCTCTCACACACACACACACACACACACATCACAAGTGCATTTAGTGAGACAAAAGGAGGTTAAAACAGGATCAGAGGAGAGGTCAATTGCTGACAGGGCTCCCAAGGGTAGGCAGAGAGTGGGGGCGTGAAAGACAGGGGAGAGTAGAGAGAGAGGTCTGAGCTAATGAGAGACTAAAGGCTCCGGTAGTCTAAATGCCACTGCTGGGAAGAATCAAAGATCCCCAGCATGGCCAATACACACAAAGCAGGGAGTCTGCATTCACATGGTGCCCAGCACATGTTAAGGAGATTCAGAAAGCCGGTAGCTCAGCCCTTGGCCTATATTACATGCTTACTGAGATCCTCTAGTGGTTACCACCACTTGCCTCTTTTTACCTTTTGAACAGCTCCAAACTGAGATGACTGATTCAGTCACGGAAGTATATTGCAGTGTTTTGCAGCGTCGTACAGATTGCTGTCTTGTCGAAATAGCACATGAAAATACAATGACAAGTGTGCACATAAAAAAAAAAAAAAACAGGTTATGAAAAATCTTAATTACAGGATTCATATCATTTGTTACTAAAGCATAACATTTGAAATACTGTAGGCACTAATGTACTGAACAGTGTTTACAATGGTAAATGTTCATGAAAAAGTAGTTACTGCACACATATCTGCAGTAAACAGGCTGACATTCCCTTAGTGTAAGGCAATATGTACACATTCTCTTCATCACCAAATACATGCACTTCAATTCACGTGTCTAACACACCTGTGATACGTGATAAACAACAACAGGATAGGCCAAGGATAAACAATCCATCCTTCTTCAAAGATGCAGTTTATGAATTCTTTTAATGCATCTTACGGAACTGATTCCTCTAATCAAAGCCGTGATTAGCAAAGTGGAAAATATAGTCAGGTAGAGTCAATAGTTTTTTTTTTTTTTGTTTTTTTTGTTTTTTTTTACAAAAACAAGCATTGACTGCAGGCTTGCAGAACTAGATACCTCTGGATTGGGACTACATCAATGCACTGTATGGGAGGCTATTGATGCCCGTGATTTAGGCTTGTAAATCTAAAGAAGGACAGAGATAGAGGTAAGACCCTTACAGTCCCAGCTGGATTTCCAATTTCTTCTATACAGCTGGTAATTACTCTCCCCTTCTATCGGGAAAGGGTTAGGTCGGTTAGCACTCTGACTCATGAAGGAGACTTGCACCGTCAGGGGTAAAATCATCTTTTGGATTTGGTGTGTGGGTGTTTGTGTGATGGAGAGGTTGAGTTAGATTGTGGGAGAGCGAAAAGACAAGGTTGACGTGATGAGGGGGCAAAGTGAGCAGTAAGAAAGGGTGGGAAAAAAAGATGAATAGGAAATGGACCGGCAGTCAAATCACAATCAACCGAAACAGCAGATGGAAGAAAGGACACTAAATAAAGGCGTGTAAAAGGTAGATTATAATAACCTGGAGAAATCAAAATAAGGAGAGAGACAGCAAAGGAGAGAGAGAGAGAAAGAGAGAAAGAGAGAAAGAGGGACGAGGCGTGGAGGGGTTGATGAGGAGAGCACAGCCTACGGAGGTGCAGTGTTTCGTGAGTCACATGGCTGAAGTGTGAGTCATACTCTTTCTACTGCAGAACACCCCCCCTTCCCCCATCACCACTGCACACACACGCACACACACACACACACACACACACACACACACACACACACACACACACACGCTTTCCTTTGTCACATTCGCTTACATAGGCAGAGCAACAGTGTAAAAATACAAGTTATAAAACAACAAAGAAATCCATGAAACAAGCATAACGGTTACAGAGACACACACACACTCTTAATCAACAATGCAGAGCTTGAAAACATGCACACACACACACACACACACACATACACCCACACACACACACCCTCCTCCTGTAGGAGGTCAAACACATAAAGGCACAAATTTACATAAATTTACAAGCTATAAACAAAACACACACACACCCATCTCCATAGTCATAGACACTGATTTTCTTCCCCCTCAAAACATGTTGTCAAACGCGGGCTTAAAAGAAAATGAGCTCACACGCAGGAATGAAATCAAAGTGCACTCTCTTTTCCATATCAAATATCGATCCAGACCGACGTACAGTATGACTCAAAGCCAAGCCCCCCCAACACCGCCCCCCCTCCCCCCTTTGGAAGACAAAAAAAAAAGAACACACAGGCATCCCATATGCATAGCTTCCAATAACCTTATCTAAGCACTTGCCCACTGGCTCCCTCACCAGCATCTGCTTCTTAATTCCCTTTAATGGACAGAGCCAACCTTGGGGAGTTGCGGACTATGATTGCTGATCTGAAATCAGTTTCCATCTGCTGACGCATCCATCAACCATCATTGTATGGTTGGCCAACTCACAGGGAGCCCTGTTAAGGATGATATCCACCAACGGTGAGGTGAGGTGAGGTGAGATGAGATGAGATGAGGAGAGTGGGTGGGTGGACAAGCTGAACAGAGCAGAGGAACGGGCAAGTTAGTATCTCAACAGATGAGACAGCAGGGCTATAAAACAGGCCGTTAGGAATTCAAATGAAGGCTTGAGGAGAGGCCAGTCCATGTGAGAAAAAAAAAACAGAGAGAGAGAGAGAGAGGAATCAAGCGAAGGGAGAGTTCGGGGCTAAGCGACACATCATTCTGCCAGGCTGCAGTTGAGTTGGTGGGATGCCAAAGTACTGAGGAGACGTTTCAAATGCGCACGATCAAAGGTATGTAATCTGTCAAACTGCCCCGGGCCTTATGAGTGATGGTACACCTATGAGAATCCCTCATTGAGCCCAAAAAAAACCCCAATAGTTGCTAATTGTTCCAAACAGCATCTATTCAACCCAATATTTCGCAGTACCAACACAGACATTGAAGAAAAAGTGCAAAATGTCTGAAACTATCTGAAACTGGGGACAAAAAAGCAAACAGACCTTTTTTTATAAATCAAGATGTCAGTAAATCTATACTGCTGCTGGTTTCTGGATTGGAACACAGATATGAATCTGCTGGCCCTGGTTTTAATTGAGGTGGCAGCTGTAGACTGCAGCAGAGAAAAGTGCTTTGAGAGCTGAGTGCTTTGAGATGTGAAAATGGTTAGTAAACAGCTGCCTAAATAACATCATGTAGTATCAGAAATGTGGGCAAAACTAAAAGAAAAAACATGGGTTTTGCTTCAAATGCAACCAGTTTGGAGCTCTTTCCACACTGCAGCCCAGATCAGGATGGGCAAGATATGGTTGGTTCAACTTGTATTTTCTGATTTAAATTATGCTTGGAAACTATATTAAGATGCTACTTAGTCTAAAGGCTTCTAAGTTCACAGCACAGTCTCTCTGAAGAGGACATCTTGTGGTTCTAACACTCCTCATGAAAGAGATCTATTATTTACAAAATCAGATGCTCCCATTGAGCCAAACAGAAATTTGTATGAAACATATACGATTGGTACGGCAAAATGCGTTTTCTCATTAGCAGTAAGAGGAAAAAATGGCATTGCTTCCACGAGCGCTATATTTTAACCGCCGAATCGTCGTAGAAACCAATGAACTCTCTGTCTGAGCGACATACAGGACTCTTAAGGAAGGATGAGGAAGGCAGCAATTTCTGGAATGTCCATTTCCCTCTGCTTGGCTCATATGGTAGAAGACCGTCCAGGTAGAACAAGAGATAAACAGAGTTACAGGTGAGCGATGACGGAGGGCAGAAAGCCGGTCGAACGAAGGGGATGGGACACAGAAAGCAGGGTGTTCAGACTTCCAGACGAGCTTATTTTTAGACAGGGAGGCAGCAGGAGTATAATCATCCACAGGTCAGTTCATTTCAGACCTGAACCAAGGTGAGAGAAACCAGAAGATGAAGAAAAATGTCTTTACTTTCAATGATCTGACAGATAACACACACACACACCTGTAAATACATGGCAAGAGAATGTGAGAGAGGATACTATAGCAACAGATGGAAATCCAAAGCACCAAGGACCATCTACGCGCACAACACAAACAGTCGATTACATTATTGGCGGGGGCAGCGGGTGAAGAGAGAGAATAAAGGATGTAAAGAAAGCATATGGGCATTCACGGTATAAGCCTCTAAGAGAGACCAACACACACGGACACGTGCCAAAAAAGCAGCGAACAACTGCCACAGTAATGTCTTTTCCTCTGATCCTTCTTCCACCTGTTTAGTCATTCACCAACTCTCTTACACATCTTTTCATTTGCCTCTAAATAGCCCTAATGTTGTCATTACTTATGGACAGGCTGTGTTCCTGCCTGGGTGTTATCTCATTCATCTTTCCATCTTTCTCTCTCTCTCTCTCTCTCTCTCTTTCGCTCTCTCCCTCTCTTCTGGCCGTATTGGTGCAGGCAGCTTCACTGCACCACTGTCACAAAGGACCGGTGACTCATCCACTTACATGCTTCATCTCTCTCCCTCTCTTTCTCCCCTCACTCCATCTATCTCATTTTCTCACTCTCTCTATCTCCGTTTCTCACACTCACATACACACGCACACACACACACACAAACAAACAAAGACATTTCCCTACAGTGTATCTGGCATCATTCTCTCGGGGGAAAGCAAACAATAAACTAACAGCCCTGCTTCTGATTGAAGATGGGAGTCTACACACAAACAGACATTTCCATATCATCACAGACATGGTCAATGGAGAGGTAACAACAACAACAAAAAACTCTGATATTTTTCTTACATTGAAATTGCATTTTATTTCATTATAAAATTACATTCACGCACAATTCTTTTACCCAATGGCTGTTTGACAAGTAAACATGCCCCCATGCTGCTGTATTAACTATTCAATCTCAGAAAAACAGAAAGAAATTCAAAATATTCCCCTGTGTCACACCACACATTTAAAAAGCTTTTTTTCTTTCTTTTTTTTTTTTTTTAAGAGCCAAACGACAACACACTCAATATCAAAGCCCTGTTTTACTTTTCAGGTATAATTCTTCCCTTTTCTCCCATAAACACAGACAAAAAAAAGAAAAAAAAAAAGACAAAAACATCTCTTTGGAAAGCAGCAAGTAGACAGAAACAAACAAGAAAAGGTTTTGACTCCATGTTCCAAATGAGTTTTTGTGCCCCGTTTTCTTCACATTTGAGGCATATATCAAGACCTTGCAAACAATGCTCCAAAACAGAGTAAATATAACCTTCACTCTTATTCAGTATCACATGTATTCTATAGATTCCTGCTCTGTTTACAATTTATTGAAAATCCTTTATTGTGTCTAATTTTCTACAACATTTCACTGTTTTCAAGGCGGAGTTTCACCTTGTGCAAAACATATAACAAGGCCAGTGACTGGTCCAAACATCTTCTATGCGACCAGTCTTGTGCTAAAAAGTTCAGTGTATGTGACAGACATAAAGCTGATCTGATCCCAACATTTAAGACAGACCTTTGTCCTCCTACGTGTTATAAGAGCACACAGAAGAAGAGCTAGCTAAACACAGACTGTCCGCGCAGCTGCTACATAACACTTAGCAAACTGTTAAAGCTGGAAAACATGAGTGGTGTCAATAGCATATCTATAATAATAATTAAAAAAAAAACAATAAATAAAAAAAAAACGAGTGGATGGTTACTGTCATGCTTTCCTGAGCAGCGACAACAAAATAAAGACAAGGTAATAATATAATTTTTGGGGGTTGCATTAAGGTAGTTGGTCATATAATTGGATAAATGCAGCAACAAACAGTGACTCTTGACACCTCCGACACTAAGGATGTAGCCTTCTCTCTGTAGGTAAGGTGAAAAGGGGGGGGTGTCAAAAATCATTTAAGTATGTGTTGATGGCTGCTGCATTCATGTGTGAGCATTTGCACTCTTTATTTTTTTTATTGTATTGTTTTGTTTCGTTTTGTTTTTACAGGAAAGTCAAGAGGTCAGGTCCGAGTCTGTCACTTACAGAACATGAAGACAAACAAGAGTGAGGCTACAGTACAATCACATGCTGAAAATCAGTAGCAAAAAAAGTTAACCAAACTACAATCTTTTGCGTGACCTCTGCTGTGTTCTTTCTTTTATCTTCTACTTTCAGTCCTTAACCCACCCCCACCCTCCCAATTTTTTTCCCCCCACATTTTAGTAAAGCTCATCCTCTCTTCGGTAGCAGTAGTAGCTGTACATCTCCTCCTCTGCCGAAGGCCGAATGGGCTGCGGTAACAGCTCTATGCCAGACCCATCTCTTCCAGTACACTCCTGGGAGACTCGTCCTCCTGCGAGGGGAGAAGAGATTAAATATTCTGGCGACACAGTGAAGCAGTACGGATGCCACCTGGCCACATCAGGGCTGTCTATTTAATCCTGACCGTAATCTTGCGGGATGGTGTTATTAGGGATGTGAAAACAGGGATGTGATGGATACATCACTGTCTGTTTGCCGTCGACAGAGCGATGGGCGGGTATTCACGAATACATACGCTTTACACACTCTCGTTTGAACTCAGCGTAGGCGCGGGAGCACCCGAAAACGCACACGCACCTCTTGTAGCAGGTCGGCCTGTTCGATGGCTTTGAGGACGCTCTTCTTGGAAGTGTCCTGAATCTCTCCTCCCATCAAAAACTCATCCAGGATGAAGTAAGCTTTCTCAAAGTTAAAAATGATGTCCAGCTCACAGACCTGCAGGGCATGTACAAACAACACAACACACACAAACGAAGACAGACTTATTCAGAAGCACATGAAGAGAGAGCCCTCCGAAATCATTTCTGTTTCGCAAAAGTAAGCCAGAGAGTAAAACGCTATGAGGGGGAAAAAAAGGTTCCAATAAAAACAAAGAAAGAAAGAAATCTTAAAAAGGCAAAAAGAGGCATATCTAAATTAATTGGCTCTGTAACAACAGAGAGATATCCGTGCATTGCAGAGATTATTTTAGAGAAGTCAACTTCCATCTGTATTTTAGTGAGTTTTGAGGAACTTTGAGGACAAAGTAAGAGTGACTAATCCTTGGCCTAAAGTTAACCATCAACTTACATAATAAAATTCTCCTCAGCCAGCGACATGAAGCTAAAGCATTCAATAGCACACACGGATATTAAAATACATAAAAAGTTGCTTAAACTGTTAGCGGGCAGAAGGATAGAAAACAGCATGTCCTTTGGTGTTTCCAAACCAGACAATAACTTACAAGTAACCAATGCAATCAGGTTTGCTGAGGTAAGTCAGCCAATTTCAATATGTAACGACGTGCTTATGTTTGTTATCTGTATAAGACTAAGATTTGGGTTATGGTTGGGAGAGGGGTGGTTCAAAGCAACCTCAAGAGTGAAAAGATTACTTTTACACTTCAGTCTAAGATGGCACGTGAAAGACAGTCCAAACATAGATCAAATTAGCTAAACCCCGTGTAGGAAAACGGTGGACATGAGAAGTTTCAGATTGTCTCTGAAGTGGTATGACAATGTCATTAACTCCATACACAGAAAAAGGAGTGCATTTTTATCTTACATAACGCTGCTCAAAGTACAGAATAACAGAGGAGGACAGAGGCATTAAAGTGCTGAAAAACAGGTCAGAACAAGGAGGACGGGCCGACAAAAAACAGAGGAGAAGTCAAAGACAAAATGTGTGGGAGAAGGGGAGGAAAAAACAGGACGATAAAGAGAGATGAGGGTAAAATATGGGATGACGGGCAAATGAGAGCAAGTGAGAGAGAGAGAGAGAGAGAGAGAGAGAGAGAGAGAAAGAGAGAAAGAGAAAGGGATGGGATGCAGAGAGGAAGGAAACAACAGAGAAGATGCTGAGAAAGGACTAGGAGATGTGAGACGTGACTCACGCTGCCAAAGTACTTATCCAGAAGCTCCACAAAGCGATGGATGACCTCTAAGGTAATCAGCTCGTTGTCCTGCTCCTCCACTGCACAGCAAAAATACAGACTGGCATACCTGTAAGCACACACACACACACACACACACACAGACAGACAGACGGACGACGAAAGAGAGAGAAGTACAGGTGAAAGAGTTACTCCACAGCCATGTGCATATAAATTTTCCCCTCACACACACACACACACACACACACACACACAAATGGACAGGGGGAGAGAAAGAGAGAGAGAGAGAGAGAGAGAGACGGATAGAGGGAGATGGAGAGAGAGAGAGAGAGAGCTAAGTACAGGTGAAAGAGTTACTCCACAGCCATACGCATATAATCTCTCCCCACACCCACACCCACACCCACACTCAGACATGCTATCACACTCACAGATAAGTACAGGTAAAAGCATGAGTCCACATCCATGTGCAAACAGAAACATGCACAGGCTGGGGGGGGGGGGGGGGGGGGGGGGGGGGGTTATGGTTCGAGGAGAATACGGAGAACACTGATAACAGAGGACTGAAGTGAAAGGGAACACTGTCCCTGAGTTAGAGCCTGTCCACCCACTCAGTCAATAATACCCCTGTGTGAATGTGTGCAATGTACAGAGCTAACAAATGTTAACCAAAAAAGCATAGCTCACAAGGGGAGAAACACTACCCTGTCCCTGCATGTGTGTGTATATATATGTGTGTGTGTGTGTGTGTGTGTGTGTGTGTGTGTGTACGCGTGTAAAGCAGTTCGAAAGAGGCAGTCATTGGAGGTCTGGGACTAGTTATAAATATCACTGAGTTTGTTTGTATGCATGTCGCTTTGCACCTATGCTTTTTAAGTATAACACTATATACTAACATACATGCTGTATAAGTGTGTAGCTGACAAACTGTCCTCCAAGTGCCCCCTGGTGGCGAAAAACATATACTCCACTAAGCTAAATAGACATTCAGGTCTTTCAACGATATGAGTACTGCTAGTTTTTTGTTTTGCTTTGTTTTGTTTTTTTTGCCAGAGAGAAAAGAAGCAGAGAGAAAATCTCAAGCAGAGGTGTGGGGAGAGGCAGTGATGTGAGTCACTCTTAGCCAGTCACACATGACAAAATAAACCAGCTGACAACTACAGACGCTGTAACACTTGCCAGCCAACGGAAAGGTCATCGCTGCTGCAACATCACAATTCACAGCAGCTTTTCAACAAGTCATCGCAAGTGTGTGTGTGTGTGTGTGTGTGTGTACCAGGGGGCATTTTATGAAGTGACAAACTGCAAACACAGACACATTCAATGACTCATCCTCAACAACCATCTAATGTAGCAAACTCCTGACATTTCAGGTAATGGCTGCCTCTCGCATACCTCAGGACCAAACATTTACCCAAATAAGGATTATTGCATAATGACTACGCAGCTGTGTCATATTGTGTGTGTTTGTGTATTTTTCTCCTTTTCTTCTCTGTGCACCAGAATGTACTTCACAATGCACTCTTCAAAGTAAAGAATACTTGGGGGCACACATGATTGTAGTACACGTGACAAAGGGCCTGGAGCATTAATGCTTGAGTGTGTGCGTGTGTGTGTGTGTGTGTGTGTGTGCATGTGTGAACCTAACCTCTTGTAGACTATCTTAAGGTCTCTCCACTCGAGGAAGCTGCACATCTTGGGTTTCCGTGCCAACACCACCTGCATGAGCTCACGCACCATCTTCTTCTTATCGCGCTCAGCTGTGGCAGTGTACCATTTCTGCAGCCGCAACTTCCCCTGCCGGCTGAACAACAGCATAAAGCGCATCTATAGGACACAGAAACAGACACATAGATAAATACATGGACAGAGAAAGAGAGAGAGAGAGGGAGAGAAGGAGAGCACATGCATTATGCGTATTAAATTCTTCTACATGTACGATGTCAGTGCAGTCGGATCATTGCGTTGAGATACGAGGGAAGGGTGCAAAAAATGATCGACCGAACAGATGAACAGGGACAGAGCGACCCGGAGTGTTTCTAATGGAGCAGTGGCCTATAATGTGTGAAGGGACTGAGAAATACGTCAAAGCGGGACATGTTCCAGAAGGTTCTGTTCATCACAGCTGGGTGAGAGCAGGGTACAGTTAGTCACCAGGGAGAAGGTTAAAACTCAGTCACATGGATAGAGAGCAAGGGAAGAACACTAATGACAAGGGGCCGACTGTTTAAAACACAAACATCAGATCAGCACAAGGGTAAAGGAATGTCAGATTAAACTTCAGACAGCAAGACAGAAGAAAGGCTCTTTGCTTACCTTCATGGTCCATGCTGGTACTAATTTTTTATGCTATTCATCAATTCAAAACTAGAGCTAAGGCTATACATTTCAAACGTGTTAAATATTTAAGAGGAGAATCAGGGCGCATAGCTTTGCTCTCTATGGGCCTGGCCTACATACATCATTTAGAATCCTAATCACCACGACCAAACCCATATCATCCACCACAAAGGCTATGACACATCTATGCATCACACCAAAAGGATGGACTGAACAGGGAAGAAAAGGAGCTCCACAAAACCTTCAGTCTTCATAGCAACACACAAATAAACACAGACATTCTTTCGCTTGACTGGTATTTTTTTTTTTCCTCACTTGAATCTAAATACAGGTCTAAATTTAGTAAGAGACATTTAACAATTCTGAGTTTGGATGCTTGATGAGAAAGATAGGCTATTGATAGCGCCACTCAGATGTTAAGATCACACGTTTGAGGTGGATTAATTGAGGCCATGGATAAGAATAGCTTCTTCTTTGGGAGGGAGGGACTATTTTATGCTCCTCTGTACCAAAGGAGCGTCGGGCAATATTGTTTTTTTGGGTTAGGTAATTTGCTCACTGGCCTACAAAGTTTAGACAGTCCAAATGGACAAAAAAGAAAAAAAGGAAAAAAAAAAGAAAGAAGCTTCTACAGACACTACACGAGCACACAGACAAATCACCGGCAAAGTTAGCCAATCTCGTAAAACGAACAGTGTAATGACTGTTTCCTTGATTTGTTTTAAGGCTGAAAGAATATCGCACAAAGACAGTTCTACGTTAACAGTAGTTAGTCTCAAAACATGCAGAAGCCAGACATCCACTTCAGGTTCATCAGACATCTAGCATTAACAAATCAAACACACAATCTATAGTACAAACACTGTCATTTCACATTTTACAGCTACGTTTGTTGCCTATACTTACATAATCGCAATGTCTCTGCTGCTTTTCTGTCTAGTCTAACAGAGAGAAGGAGAATGAATCTTATTTTTTGTCCACAGGGCGTGTAAACTTTAAAGAATTGGTTGGAGGTCAGAGTAAAGAACACAGTAAATTGCAGCCTTCCACAATAAAGAAGATCACTATGGTAATCGGCACGAGGTGAATGATCTGATCTTATCTTATCTTATCTTGGGGGAATGATAGTAGTAAAGATGTGACTTCAGTTACACCACAAAACTCTGTATTCTATATAACTTATTTGCAAACTTAAAAATTTTTAAAAATAAGGAGAAGAAGTAAACAAACATCTTACGGAAGCGTTCTGGTAGGAAATTACTCACAATGACAACACAAGTTCCATCATTATCTTTCAAAACAACATTTCCTGCTGCAGTTAAGAACAGCAACGTGCAGGATGCAGTGACTTAGTGAGCTGTTACTACTGTTATTTAGCAAACTACTACTATACTTTAGTTGTACAGTTTAGCCGTTCCGAGCATGGCGGCGATAGCCTCTACAAGAAGAGTAAAGAAAACAGTTCTGCACTTTTTTGCAATGGCATGGCATAGACCTATTACAGGTCTGACCGTCCTACTTTCAGCAATGTGCAGCAGAGGTCACAGTTTACCTGCTAGTGAGCTTCTATACAGGTGCAACGAGGCATGTGTTTCCGGTATATTACGTTAAACGCGACAGGACAAGAAATAACTTGAAAAGTTATGTATGAAATGAATCTAGTTTTGATTATTACTTTGATAAACCATTTCAGTTTCAAAATGTCAGTGACTTAGCACGCGGAGCGTGCTTTAAATATGTGACCGGACAACGGGTTAATTTATTCTAAGTAAATGAAATTGGCTACTCAGTCTTATTTGCTAACGCTCGCTAGCTAAAATAATATTGTCTAGCTAGCTGCAAACGTTCGTCGAGCTCTTTAACGAGTTTGTCAACTTAAGCAGCGACACTGTCGTAAAATAAAAACATCCTGGAACCAATTAGAATTACAAAAACAAACGAATATTTATTTGAGGTCCTTTAGAGAAGGCAGCGTTCAATCTAGGTTATTCTCATTATAAGACTGAAGTTAGCTACCTTACTGTTCGCTTCCTGCCTCCAAACCTATCGGCACTTAGCTTACCGGCTAGCTAGCTGACAAAGTGTTGCTTGTTGGAAGCACGCTAGTTCAACTTACCATTTTGACAACTTTAAATTTAAGTCCTCTTGATTTTATATTTACCTAATCCCCTCTGAATGTAACGACAAAAACATTAACATTTCATATCTAATTTAGTCCTTCTAGTTTGGTGGGTTCAGACGACCCATTGAAACAGCCTACAAGGGATCATTTGATAGCGTCATCGCAGCCTGTCCTCTTCCAGCGAACATGCGCATTGCTCATTCGGTGTCTTCACCTAGGCAAAGCCTTTCTACTACTGAAAAAATAAAAACCGTGTGTGCAAACTTTTTGACCAAACACCGTTTTTGTTTCTTGCCGATACATTTAAAGAAGGTTTTATCTGAAAGATAAGATTCTTGTCGTGAAAAAACTTCTCTGCTTTTTAATTCCATAGATGTCGTGCTAGTAGCTGACAAAATGTTCAGTTGTTGTTGCCATGACAAACCAAAGGGTAGGTATTGGTTTCCATGGTAACGGGACAGACGACCTGAGCGAGATTCGACATCGGTTCTAATATATTGTAAAACAATGGATAGAGTCGATAAGCTACATTTTCTTAAACCTGGATGCCTGGGTTTGTCTTAAACTGAATTGAGAATTGAGAATTAATTCCAGTTAAGTTATTCAAGTCTGAATTGAAACTGGAATGACACCAGTCTGCGGCATGTAGAACTGGAAGTGATTTGGAATGACAGTAAAGAGAAATCAGTTCAGTGAAATTCCACAACCAAGAGAGGTGTTATCTGAAATTACTAAACATACAAACTATGTTTAATATTTAGCCAGTGAGATGAAGTGAGACTTGTTCAAAGTGTTCATTTAAAAATATGAGTTTTGAAAATGCGCTTTCTTAACCCTGTAAAACTGCTAATCAATCAAAGCAGCATGAGTTTTTCTTCCACCTGTGACTTGTATTGGACCCACCAGCACTAATCGACAGGTTCTGACTAGTACAGCTACAGTGACATAGGCCTAGGGCAAATCATGAAGTTGCAAATGTGTTATATATAGCTGATGCTGCACATTCTATACTAATACCATGACCTTTTTAGTAGATTTTTCTTAAGGTGTTCTTTGCAGTTTCATTAGCAAGACATCACTGGGATGATTCTAAAAGTTAGAAAGAGAAAATGGCTCTTTATTTACTGTGTGTATGGATCCTGTAACCCCCCAATTAAAATGTTAAATATATCCCCGCTTCCAGTTTGTCCCTGGGCACAGTAAGGTTTATTAGATCTTTTTCAATGTACATTTAATGTTCAAGATAATTGGCTGGTCTACTCTGACAGCATTATGAGAAAAAGTATTCATATGTCAACATATATTTACATAGAATCTTTTAATCCATTTCAGTTCCAATCTGTGACTCCATGACTGTTCCAACTCAAATTCAGTTTTTAAAATAGAGCAGATTAGTTATGAGCTGATCACAATTCTGCCAATACTAGGACCATGGATAAAAGGAATTGCAGTGTGACAGATGATCTACAGTTCTAAATGTAATGGCTCCCTTTGCAAAAGATTTCTTTCTTTTTATTTTATTTTATTTATCTTTTTTTTTTTCTTGAGGTTGAACTTTGAATGGAATTATTTTGGACACATTTTGATGTAGAATAATATCTAAGAACTGTTTTTATTAGACTTTTTTCAGCCTTTCACCGAGGAAGTTTTTCCTGCAGTATACCTGCAATATTTGGCAGAGTGGACACCAGGTGTCACCGTTCCAACTTTGGAGGATATGAAAAATACACAACTACATTTCACACCAAATACTTAAGTATAATATTTTATTCTGCAAAACTGTATTACACATTCATGTGTAATTGGCACAACCTTCAAGTAAGCAACGACTTCAGAAATAAATATATACATATAAATACTTCAAAAATAGAATTAGATCAAAAAACCTCCAAAAACATCATTAAAAATAGACATCAGTGTTTATGATACTGAAATACATACATCTTAAAATCTTGCTTTTTCTTGATATGTTTTAACAGGAATGTTTTATAAAATTCAAGCCAAGGGCTTATGAAAAATACTTATTTTGGGATCTTTCAAGTTTGACAAATCGACAACATCCACTGATATGTATGCCTGATTCAGACAATTCTAAACACATGCTGTCTTCCAAGTGCTAATGTTTTGTTTTTTTTATTCCTCCTGTGTTCTTTGTCCACTGATTTAAATAAATATCTTAAAGGGAACGGCTTATTTACAAACATAGCTCATCTGACTTCATTACAATAATAAAATTTTTCCACTGTGCAGTCAATGACTGAATGAATGTTGTAAGGCAGGCTTCTGTAGCAATTTTGACCCATAAATATTAAAAGCAGTGCCTAATAGAACAATGACTACTTTTAAATAAACTGTTATGATGTTTATACAAAATGCATGACTACTTCATCCCTGCTTCTACAACTCTCAGTAGTAAACGACTGATAGGAAACACTGCCACTGACAGAGTTCCTAGTCTTTGTGCTTCACTGGATTTGGACGGTCCTTTTTCGATTAATGTTCCTGTGGCTGGTTGACTTGACCAATGAACAACACGGCACCTGAAACGATTCAACATGAAAGGCAATACAGATTAGACCACTATCCCAATTAAGCACAAAGTGGACAATGCGGCAAAGGTATAAAGGGCAGTTATTTCACTATAACGGCAAAATAACATAACTGACAGTCCAACTGACCTGTGGGTTTGTGTTGAATCAGGAAGAGGAAGGGCCTGTCTAGAGTAATCTCTTCCACTGCCATGCGTGAATAGATGATAGCAGCTATAAAGAGAGAAAGCAAATAAAACAGCATTAGTTTTCCGACTCAGAATAGCCACCAAAAACCTCTAAAAACAGTGATGAAGTGGATGCTTTTCAAACAGAGTGGTCAGGTGAGAGTTTGTGTATATGTTGAGTAAACACATTGTTCATCTACTGAATGGTGTGATGCACAGTTTGAATATTCTGGTGTGTATGTATAACGGTTTGTGTTGTGTTTTTCAGAGAAAAATGTGGTTGTACCTGTAGCAGAGGAGCCCTTGGTTCCATCTTCATTGACCTCAATCTTTACTCTTTGCAACACCTTTGACACACACAAAGGTTCCTCAGCTGGGAGAGATCCAACAAAATGACAGGACCAAACAAAGGAGAGAGGAAGAGACAATACATTAGACACATCAAAACAGTAAAATACCAAAAAAAAACCCCCAGAATATTGGACTCAAAAGTGTTCGTCAAACAGAGGGGAAGAGATGTGACACGTACTGGTGATGCGGGAGAAGTCGGCTTTGCGCTGGCTGAAGATTTCTCCCAGACCCATTTTGGTGAGGGTAGATTTCAGGTCCAGCTCTGTGTCCATGGAGAACCTGTAAACACCCATACAGGTAAATGTCTCAGACTAAACAATTCAGCTTGAGATATGAGATGCAGTGACATTTCAAAACTTGAAGAGTTTACTAAATCATGCTTGTGCTCGCTCTTTCTCTCTCTCTCTCTCTCTCTCTCTCTCTCTCTCCTTCTCTCTCTCACCTGGGCAAGGCGAGCTGTTTGTTGATCTTTCTCAGGTTCTGTCTCCATTCTTTCAGTTTGCTGTTGCTCAGCTGTTGGGACAGTGTGGACAGAGGCACATCCCTATCAAATGGTGAGACCAGAAGCATGCTGATGGAATCTCCCTCATAGGGCACCTCAATGACATCATACTCCACTCCATCCTCCGTCTCAAAGTCAGCTAATGGCAGAGAGACAACATGGTCAATATTAGAGAGATTTCATTTAAAAGATGCTGGTGTCAGACATAATAAAGTTATCACCGTTCTTTAAACATGTGGAAAATGAAACAATCTGAAAAACGACAAAGGCAAAAACTAGAAAAACAAAACAAAAACAAAACTGCCTGAGATAAGCATTCTGGACCATGAGGATAAATACAAGATGTCTTCCAACTGTGCTCTAACTGTGGATTAATCACACTCTATCACAGCTAGTCAACAAAGATCAAATAACTATAACATGCTGAGTAAACTCTGACCGTTACTCACCATAGTTGAATTTGTCTGTAATTCTCATCATTGGCACGGTCACTAAGCTGCCGTTCCCAGAGTGGAAGATCATTTCCTCGGTCATCTTATGGTCAAACGGCACCTTCCAGAGCCCGTGGAAATGAAGGGCGTTCAGTAATACAAGACGGGTCATTTCACTCAGCACGCCAGCGGGCAGAAAGTTAGGGATCATTCCTATAACAGTAAAGAGAAATACACACTTAGATAGTCCAAACATTATTTTGATCGAATCAAAAGAGATATAAGAAATTGACCCGTAAAATTGACCCGTAAAATGATCATATAAATTGTTATTTACTATATTAAAAGAATTGCTATTTTTAATAAACTAATAAGCCCCTTTCCCGTACCCCCAGTGCTGTCTGACATCCAGGCGTTGATGACCTTAAGGGCTGTGTCGGGCTGGCTGAAGTCCAGCTGGTGTGGGGTGCTCTGGAAGGCCTTGGAGAGGCCACGACGGAAACTTTTCTCTAAAACCAGCTTCCTGTCTACCATGACGCCGCTGGCCAGCTCAAGCCCCTCCTCGACGGCAAGATCCCTCTGAAGCAAGCGCTGTTCCCTTGGCATGCCACGTTCTGGAAGAAAGAAAGAGTTTAGATGAGAAAAGGGAAAAAAAGAATAGATTGATCTAGAACATATACCAGAAGATAATGTTACATTCTGCTACTGTGTGTTTCAACCCCCCCCCCCCCCCCCCCCCCCCCCTCCACAGTGATTTTATAGTAAAGCAAAAGTACATTTCTGCAAATAGGGGAATTCCTTCAGTCAAAACAAACTGACTGATTAGGGTGTTAATCCTCAGCTCTTACCTTGTAGAGAGTAGCCCATTTGCGCAGTGAGAGTCCTGAGAGTTTCACCGTAAGCGCCCAGCTGAGCCATCCCCAGCACTGAAGAAATTCCATAGGGGGATAGCGCAAGATTTGTGTCTGGAGCAGACCTCGAAGCTTCGACAAACACCCGCAGCCCAAAATCGGTCTGACGTTCCTGAAGGCGGCTGCACAACCCAGTTCCGCACAGGGCGAGGATCAAGAACCCACACAGGTACTGCATTCTGGAAAGGAAAAGATTAACAGGGAGGGGGTGTCAGAGGCGCTTCGCTCAAGTCTTGCATCACATTTCATTCATTTGTTCCACATCATACACAGTGACATACAGCATACAGCAGAGAGAGTGAGTGATTGGCTATTAACAACCGTGTACAAACAATGAGCACACTCCCAGTTTGCGCTAGCTTTGAATTTGAATAATTGGATCAATACTATGACAAATATTATTACGTAAGGTTATCTGTAATAGGTCTGGAAAAAAAAAGTAGGGTTTTATAATGGTACACAGTGTTCTCATTCTCAGGAGAACTTCTGCTGGGAGTCTGCTCCTTGTTAAGAGGCTGTGATGAATGGGAACAGTAAAAATCAAGTTTCTTGGCAACGCCACAAGGAGTAAATAAATCACAACACTACAAAGTGTTCTCCATGGAAACCAGGTCTGACTGGCTATGAAGTCAACTGGTTTTTAATTGCTGCCAAGTACTGATATGTACCGGTATCAGGATAGATGAAGAATACAGATAAGAGAGAGAGAGAGAGAGAGGGAGAGAGAGTTTATAGACATGCTCAACAAAGAGTTGCTCACAGCACCCACTCAGATTTAAAAAAGGAAAGAAGGTGTCTCACTGTCTGTGCTTGGCTACCTTTACTCATCTGTCCACCCCTCTAAAAAACAATCAGTCTTTTCAGTGGAGGCTGACTAACAACGTCTAGCTGGACTACCAGCGACTCAGTGCAGCAGCAGAACAATATGACTGTGGAAATATGGTGTATCTTGCCAAACCTAATTGCAAATGTTTTTCTCATTAGGGCAAATGAGCCAAATCTCATTATCAACAAAATAATGATTTGAACGGTTCAGTCAGTGGTTTCTTAAACAATCGATAGTCATGCAACAGAAATATGCTTTTTTTTTTTCTAGTCAGGTGTTGTAACATTATAAACTGTCATAGTAGACCATGCTAAAATGTAATTCACGTTAGTTAGTGCAATAGATACTGCCGTGACACTCTCTAACACGTTTTATATTTACCATTGCTATATTTACCCCTGATCTCACTAACAATCCACATCAATATTTCATTACTGGTAAACCCACACGATGTGTATATGTGAACACAATAAATATTAAAACGCAGAAGTGGTAAAAGTCCCAATCACGTCTCAGTCTCAGACAGGGTAAGGAACACACTTTAAAACAGCCCGTTGATTTTATATTTAAGGAGTTACTCTCAAAAATTGTACTTTACCTTAGAGCTGAATTGCTGACTGGAGAGTCTGACAGATGCTGTATGTTCAGTGTTGTTCTCCTTCCCTGCTGTACAAGCATGGACTGAATGTTACTACCACTCTGACCGCTATTTAAACAAGCGGAGTGCAGAGGCTCCTCCCAGTTCAAACACACACACACACACACACTCTGTAACGGAAGTTATTAGTTACTATGAGGTCATCCACTGTCTGTCTTTCCACCCCCTCCCCCCTTTCCTTCACACCGACATACAAACACAGACATGCTCCTTTTTTTTTCTCTCCCTCTCCTTTTTTAGAGGGGTTTATAAAAAAAGGCCTGAGTCACGCTGTGAGCCCAAAGGAATGGCCATTTCATTTTAGGTCTGAGTTTCTAACTAAGCCATGCACAACATCATTTAACCACTGCTCTTCTCCCTCCCATGGTTTCTCATGACACCACACTAGTTCTTATGTCTTGTGTTAGGCCATGAGAATTAATACCAGATGTGTTCCAACACTGTTATAACTGTGGATTAAGATGATGCATTCGATGATAGCAATGACATCATTTTAAATCAAAGAGAGATTACTATAACCATCAGAATGTGTCTCTTATGAAGTCACCTCTAATTAAATCTGTCACACACACACACACACACACACACACAAATGGCCACTATTCTCAGGACATCAAAAATGTAGAGCAAGATAACGAGCAAAACCCGCTTTAACCCCCCCCCCCCCCCCCCCCCCCCCAAACAGCCCCTGTCAACACCCCACCCCAACAAAAGCCTCACCCTGACACATTAGAACACCAAATTTGGTTTTACAGGGCCTGCATTCCGGGTAACCATACTCACAGTAGTCCTACATGTTTTAAAACAGACTGGGAGTCCCAGGAACAAGAGAGAGAGAGGAAGTTTTTGCACATTCCAACACACTGCCAGCATTCTCTGGCAAAAAAAAAAAAATCTTTTGCCAAACAACACGGAGACACAGAGTGAGAAAAAAAACAAGGAATACAAGATCAGCAGAAAAACATGTAAAGATTGTAAGAAGGGCGCGAGACAACATGTTTTGTTTGAGCAGAGCCAGAAATGTTTGGCCCATTCCTGTTTATCATTAAATATCTGTCACCAAGGCAATGGCAGATGGTGGCTTTGAGGAACTCGGCTGTGAGGTCCGAAAAATACAGACTATAAAGAAATACAGGCTGTAAAAAATTTGGGGTGCTTTTGTTTTACAACGTCATTGTCTCACTTTTCTCTGTCTCTGTCTCTCCCTCTCTCCCTCTCTCTCTCTGTCTCTCTCTCTCTCTCACACACACACATAAACACACGCGCACACATACACGTATACAATCCCCATACATAGTGACTGCTGGCACAGCCATAACATTTTTTAGCATTTTTAACAATTACTCATTTTTTTGTCGAATGCTTAAGCAGGGTATTATCCCAATCTCTGTGTGTCCAAATGCCTTATCATACTCAGACTCAGCCTTTCCATAAGTAATTATGAAACATTACATATACATAGGAGCCACAGCCATCATTAATTATTTTTAGATGAGAACATCTTATCACTCCACACAGACGGTTTTGCTTTGAGTTTATTCACAAACTAAAATTATTATTCACTTAAGTAGATAAGGCATACTCCTTATTAAGTCATAAATGGAAAGTTTGAGGAAATTCCCATCTACTCTCCTCTAGGGACGAACGTGGGATTTCAGTTTCAAACCATGGGAAGCCACTGTAACCATGGATAACCACCAAAGAGTTCTGGCAAAAGCCATAATGCAAAACATATTTTGGAAGAATAACAGAGCACTTTTATGCAACACTGAGACAGCCCACTCTCTTTGCCCGGAAAGCAGCTCATTTTTTTCCCTTTCTTTTTCCTTTTACTTTTCTTTTCTTTTCTTTTCTTTTCTTGCACAATATTGAAAAATGTATTTTTACTGTAATATAGTCATTATAATGTGAGAGGCTTACACAATCATGTTCGTTACGGTTTGTACATGATGTGTTACGGCACACTTTTTGACATGCTTTTAGACACTCATACACACATGCACTAGCAAGTACGCACACAGACATGTGCACACGCACACACACACACACACACACATGCACACACACACACGCACACACACACACACACACGCGCACACACACGCGCACACGCACACATGCGCGCACGCGCACACACACACACACACACACACGCACACACACACACACGCACGCACACACACACACACACGCACACGCACACATAGTTGGAAATTTCAACACATACAACTTGTGCAACACCACCCAGTCATAAGTTACGGTTAGATTACAGGCAGAGATTGTATATCAGCCTTCTACACTTTAGTCTCCTGCCAAATTCCGCCAGCTCTGCAGCACGCTCTGTGAAGTTGGCATTTGTTAACTTCTTCATTTTCTTAGTTTTCTGCGTAAATGCAAAAAGTACTATGTTGATGTTTTTTGTCAATCTAAATCATTCTAAGAATAGTCAGAAGTCACTTGTTCCTTATGGTCATAAGGGTAGCTGACAAAAGACAAAATATTGTTTTGCAGCATTTTATCATAGGGTTGTGATAATGGTTCAACTGTTAAACATTAATTAGAGTGTAACTGTCATTGCCAAATAATGTCTATTGAGTCAAATAGCCTGAAAAAAGATATGCATTACGGCACATTACCAACTAAACTAATAGCAGAGAAGTTCTCATTGCGATGTAAAAACAACTTTGCCCTGATTCTCCAGGGACGCAGAATTGACCAGGGAGCTGGTATGGTTGGATGAATCTGTCCAGAGAATTTATTAAAGTCCTTAAAGGAATATTTCACTCTTCTGACAAATGGGCTCACTGTAACACTTATCTAGGCGTTTGTTAGTAGCCCACCTCAAACATTTTATGAGCATTGACTCGGATTTTTAGGGGATTTTTTTCCCTGCAAAAATGCTCTTTTCCCTGTTAATCATATAAAAGCATTCAAAGATTTACTGCTCCACACCTATTGATTGTGGATATTTCAGCACTGAAAATCCCCAATCTCTTTTTCTTTGCTTTTTTAAATGACAAAGCTTTTTTAAATGTCAAAGACTTTTTGGTACAGATATATACCTCTATGTTGATGTATCTCTTGGATGTCAAAATGTACAAAAAATAGATAGATAGATAGATAGATAGATAGATAGATAGATAGATAGATAGATAGATAGATAGATAGATAGATAGATAGATAGACAGACAGACAGACAGATATAGATATAGATATAGATATAGATATAGATAGAGACAGAGATATAGATATAGATATAGATATAGATATAGATGAAGATACAGATATAGATATAGATATAGATATAGATATAGATGAAGATACAGACATAGATACAGATATAGATAGAGATAGAGATGTAGATACAGATATAGATATAGATATAGATATAGATATAGATGTGGATACAGACATAGATATAGATATAGATTCAGATACAGATATAGATATAGATATAGATATAGATATAGATATAGATATAGATACAGACATAGATAGAGATAGAGATAGAGATAGAGATAGAGATATAGATAGAGATAGAGATAGAGATAGAGATAGAGATATAGATATAGATACAGATATAGATATAGATATAGATAGAGATAGAGATAGAGATAGAGATGTAGATACAGATCAGATACAGATCAGATATAGATATAGATATAGATATAGATATAGATGTAGATATAGATATAGATATAGATAGAGATAGAGATACAGATACAGATATAGATATATACAGTGCTGATATTTTGTCTTCATCTAAATTATTCTAAAAGTAGTCAGAAGTCACCTTGGGCTTGCTCGCTGGGGGTTTAGGCACTGATCGCTGCAACGCTGCTTTGAGACTATTTTGATTTTAAAAAGCACTTTACAAATGAACTTGAAACTTTAACTTATTCCTTTTTGCTGTGATCACAAAACTATTGCTAAACGGCATTGTATGATAGAACTGTGATAATAGTTGAACTGTTAAACATTAACTGGAGTGTAAATATATATATCTAATGTTTTTTTAGATGTAAATAAAATACAAATCTATCAGGGATTTCATCACTAGGAGGTTAGCGTTATAACAGGCACTAACGTAGAAATGGAAGACCATTCTCTCTGGGACACTGGGAAACCCCTTAACCGTTTTTGTTTATCATTAACTCTGACTCACAGAAACGTTAATACTTACATGGAAAATGTGAGACTACATGTGAGAAACATCTGTCCTGGGAAGACACCTGGGTCAGAGTTCACAAAAACAAAAACCCTTTACAGGATCGTCTAGCCCTGATGTTAATTTTAGCGTCAGTTTATTCTGTTGTTAGGGAGCACAATAAACATCATGATCTATCAGAGGAGAACACACATTTGAACTTTATCTAAAAGACAAAAGGCTGTAAAGCGGAGGTGGTAGGGGAAACAAAATGCACATGACTAAACTGGGAAACTGTGCTGTGGTCGGAGGGAAAGGGAGATGGGGAAAGTGAAGAGCTAAAAGAGGAAGACAGTGGGTTTCCTCTGCGAGAAGAGTGTGTGTGAGGGTGTAACTCTTTAAACAAGACCCCGATGATTACCAGGAGTATCTAGGGACTTATTTTCTTTGACATCTGCCCCCCCCCTCCCCCCCCGCCCCCGGTCCATTTTACAGAGCAGTCATGCTGGATTAAAACATTGATGATTTAAAACATAAGCAAAGTGGCAAGCTCACTGATAAGACAGTCAAGAACAAAGGGGAGAAATTGAATGGTATTGTTTCATATGTAATCATATCTGGAAGAAAAAAAAATGTGGAATGGGGCATCAAATTAGTTCTTATTGGGTTCTTGTCTGAACCAGTTGCTAAGATCATTTGTGTGTTTTTTTTGTTTTTGTTTTTTGTTTTTTTAGGATTAAATCAATCAGAACAGGGCTAGATCCTTTGGCTCGTTGAGTAACATACATCAAAAAACGAGAACAAAAAAATGTAGACATACGGAGGAGTACGTGACTCAAGCTTCAGGAAGGTGAACACCGTGTCAGTTCTGGGTCAAGGGACTCCTGTTGGTCACAAGACACTACGTAAGGGCATCCAGAAGGTGAGAAGATGGGTGAAAAATGAGCGCCCCCCCCCCCCCAAAATGAGTGTGCATGTGTACGTGTGGGTGGTCAGGGAACACCCTCTCTACATGTGTTCATCACTCTCTCTTTTCTTATTTCTCATACTCTTCACATAGAATTTTTGTGAGATACAATCTGCAAAAAATAACTGCAAATGATGACTCACTGCTGTTTAAAAAATGTTGTGCTGACAAGTTCATAATATATCGCCTTTAATCTTGTTACGCAATTTTCTTTCAGGTGAATTGCCGAGCAAGTGTCATCAAGAATTAATCTCCTGAGGGGGTAAATACTCTACAGCTGGGTGACTGTATGTGTCAGTGTTAGATTCGCAACGACCAATTCTTTACTTGCACCTGACTAATTAATAAAGACTATACCACACTCCATCTGAATGCAATGAAGACATCCTAAAAAATAATCAGAGGAGAAAACTACAAATTTAACCGTTGTTGTTGTTGTTGTTGTTGTTGTTGTTGTTGTTGTTGTTGTTTTTAATGTCGTTAGTTTTAGCATTCAGTTACTAGCTGTTTCTCTCATTATTTGACCGCTTACTTCGCTGAAATGTGAAAAATTAGAGGAACTGTGAAATTTGTGGAATCCTGCCAACGTTTTGAATGCACATTTGTAAATCAAAATACGTAAAGCTCCTTGCAAAACACAAAATGAATAAGCGTTCTTAAAACTTTCCAGGTTAACTTGTGTACAGCGATGTTGCAAAGATGTTACTTTTTTCAAAATCAGATCACCTTTGACGTATGAAAGTGTTTCTAAAGGAACTCAGACGAAGGAAGTGACCAATGAGGTGAGAGATCTGGCGGAGGAAAAAACATTTCCTGTGTTCTGTCTTTAGGGACAAAAGAATCACGACTGTTTTGCTCATCTATCTTTTGGAAGAGAACCAAGAGGAGTTGTGACTGGAATTCAACGCAGCAGTCACTAGTGCTGACATATGGACGGTTTTAGATCACATACTGTTCTCTCGGGTTGTTTTTTTGTTTTTTTGGGGTTTTTTTTTAACAAGAAATGGCATGACTGCTCAGAAAAGAAAGATGATTACTAAGCACCAAGAGGGGTTATTTTTTTGTTTTGTTTTTTGCTTTTTGTGTGTGTGTGTGCGCGTGTGTGTGTGCGCGCGCGTGTGTCATATAACTCTTTACTGATGAGGCAAAACTCCAATGTTTTAAGTAAGATAAAACCAGAGTATGTAACAAAATTTCTCTGGACAAAACTGGTTCAATTGGTATGTCATTTTAAAATGTCTGATGAAATTGCTCAACCATTGCCAAAGAATGGAGGTTAGAATCAAGGTTAGAAGCCACAAGGGTACGAAACACAGAGTACTCCGTGAAGTCATAACAAAGCAAAAATGAATGTGTTTCCTAGTACAGCCACAAACAACAGATAAATGTCTGTATTTGTATCTGTCTCTGTGGAAAAAGACAGATGATGGGGGGAAAAACACTGATAACATATGATTCAGAGACTATGGGAAGAGAAAATAGCGATGAAGACGAAAAACCTGTTCGAACCTGTTGTGGTTGTGGTCAGTGAAGGACAAACTGTGGTTAAAGTTTATGTTCAAACTGCTGCAATATATCCATCTGCACATAAAGTTACACAGACACCTGCACCAACAAATGCCTGGACACACCGACTGACTGCACGCACAAACGTTTGCCCGAGCATGCCGTGTTTCTTCACACACACACACACACACACACACAAACACTTTAAAATTACACAATCTTTCCCTTCTCCTGGAGAAAAATTATGACCATAACCAAGATACAGTCATTAGCAGGTGTGGCTACAAAATCAAGCCGGACTCTTCCTTTGCGTGAATCTTATAAATGCGGCATGTCTCAGTCTACGGCTCCACACCCTGATAGAATTAAAAGAAAAAGAACATGGAGACAGAAAAATGTTTTGCATCTCATGGCGCATAAGACTGTGTCTGTGTCTGTGTCTGTGTCTGTGTCTGCGTCTGTGTGTGTATCTTTCTGTGAGTCATTATCTCTCTGTAACTCAATACCCGACAGTACTGACTGAGTCACATAGTCTTAAGTTGTTGTGTCTGAGCAAGCATCTCCCAGCACCTTCATTCCTAATCACCGTCTGAAAATCTACAGTGAAGTCTGAAGGGACAAATATTGTAACATCCGACAGGCCTCTCGAAAGCGTCCTTGAAAATGTCTCATGAGTTCCTTATTGATCACATGACCACCTTAGAGCAGCATGGCTTTTTAGTCACCGTCAGCTAAATGAAGCGTTTTAGGAGAGAAGATATGAACCTATGACAGAAGCCTGTAAAATCATTGACCTTACAGCAAGATAAGTACTGAGTAATGAGCGCTGTTTATGGAAGCCTGCCATTTTCCGGAATATGTGGAAAACGTCTGGCACGCGAACCCATGCCTTGGCTTGTAGTTATGCCCATGGCATCCACTTCCTAAAACCACAGCTCCTTTTGAAACACTTGAGCTTCAGTGAGTCATATTCACACAGGAGTGAGTACATTTGTCAGTCAGCAGCGCAATCGCAAATACAGAAAAAGCTTGTTGCTGTGTTTTGCACAGTAAAAGCAATTGCAGCGCCGATACCCACCCAAACCGGTAAAGTGAATGCAGAGTCTGTTAGATTGGTGTGGAAAAAGTGAGTTACTTTAAAGAAGGGTCAAGCTAATGCACTCTAATGGTTTTCAAAGTGCTGAAATGCCAGCTCACACTTTCCAGTCCCTCTAGGATCAGGTGAAATGATGAACCACACTGATTCAAACATAGTTTCTGCTCTGTGTATTGTGTATGTGTGTTAGGGAACCCAACTAACCTCTGATGCCTCACTGTAAAATATGAGCTAATCACTGAATCCACACTGAGGCTAACCACAATCCAAACTCCTACACTTTTTCGTAGGATGTACTTATTTCAGGGAGGTGATGTCTCTCTCTCTCTCTCTCTCTCTCTCTCTCTCTCACACACACACACACACACACACACATTCATTTACTCACTCACTCATTCACTCTCTCCTAATTCCGGTTTTGCATTCCACTCTCCTCTGTGGTTTTGTGCGCTAATCAATTTTTATTCATTCATTTCAGTTTTTTTCAACACAGAGAACTTTTCCACAAGGGAGTGTGTGTTGTGCAAAAGTCAGTCATTATTCAATACAGCTGTGCTTACTCATGGACAAAGTATTTCTTTTGGAAAGGATCTTTAACGCCCTTTGACAGGTCAACAAAGGGCATTAAAAAGTGCTTTAATTCTGTGACTAGGAATTGATATCATTCTTATGTGTGAAAGCTGGAACCAATATATCATTTACCAGCATGCAAATTATGACCAGACTGCTGCCAATGGCCCACTTATACATTTAAGCTTGTGACTGTGTCAGTCTGTGTCCTTATCAGATTCTTACAGTCCAGAATCAGATTGGTCAAGTGCACTTAACAATTTACGTTCCTCCAATTCCTCCAGATTCTTCAAATCAATAAGGAGTCCATAACCCAGGTTAACATTACACAGTCCATTCAGGCCTAGCCCAAAAAAACTTGGACGAGTCATTGGCGCTTCATTGATTTGTGTTTCTTGGTCTCTCTTCCCGTCCAGCAACCTGAATATGGATTGTGTTTTGGATTACCAGTAAGAGCTTTAAAAAATTAAGGATGCGGAGACTCAAGCATTTAGTTTGTTTGTTCCTCTTAACTAAGATTGTGTTATGTCACATACAGATATATTCAGAACAAAAAAAAAAAAAATCTAATTACACATGAAGCAGTTTGAACTTGTACTATGACAAAGAGTGGATATGAGCCTCCTCTGACAGGGATGAATCTGATTGTAAGTCGCTTTGGTAAAAAAGCGTCTGCCAAATAACTAAATTGTAAATTGTAATTGTAAATTGAATCATGCAGTTGGGCTCTTCTCACCAGTTCAGAGAAACCAAAAAACAACAAATCGTAGTTCCTTGCGAGGGATATGGAGCAGGATTCTATTCAGGAGCACAACAAAAACTAAACACCAGGAAGGGTCCATCCAGGCGTGACGGGTACCCTTAGCGTGTCTCCCGTGTTTACTCAAGCATGAGGAATTCTGCCTGTCGACAGATTAGAGCATTGTTTCCTGAATAAACAGAGTTCAAGATAGCCCTGGAAAATGCATGTCTCTGCCTAAGTGTCACTGCTTTTGGGAGACAAAGACCAACATTGGAGAAAAGCAAGTCACAAGAGATGTAACATGGAGGACAATGAATGGGACCAATTAAAGACACATGTGACTGTAAAAACTATGAGCACATTTTCATCTGGGACTGGGCCTCAAGATGTCTTTGATCTTGGTAGAACATCTGGGATAACATCAGAACCCGTAAATGTGGTCTCTTATTACCAGCAGCAACACTGTAACTTATATACTTGCAGTAAGTGACTTCTTGTTATTTAGAAGTTCATACAATAATTTTACGTTTCTGGTATGTTCAACAGTGACGGTTGATGAATTCAGAAAATTAGCTGATGAAATACTTCAATCTCTATCATCACATGAATGTGCTTTCACCCTCAATCAAACTTGCCATTTTTGGACACATATTTTGGATAGTGATTCAAGTCAGAACTATTCCAATTCCAGAGGGAAATGCTTAAGTGAGAATAGCTAGAAGAGGACAATGTGGAAATTCCTGAGCAATGTCTGATACAACGGTTCTATGAGTAATGTGTGGCTTATTGCCTGGAGAGTTTGGGGTTTGGGGTCCACAGAAGTAAGAGTTACTGATGTGGAAAGAATTAGTTAAATGACTCAGCGTTTGACAAAAGTATCTGAGTGTGGGTTTTGATGTATGCATCGTGCATGACTGGATGAATGCATGTGTGAGTGTACTCATACAGTGGGAAAAAAAGCTTAATATCAGTCTTGATTCTCATGCAGTCAAAATGGTCCACACGAGCAAACAGGTCAATGCTGCCACCATGTGGTTTGTTTTGAAAAGCTGTACTAATATGTGTGAATTAGCTGTCTTCAGCTGTCTTCAAAAGTGTTGATAATGGAGTCTCGAAGGGGGAAAAAAGTATTCTTATTATACAGCGTTGTACAACTTACAACCCAGCAGATTTCCCGAATTCTATTTGCCAAAAGAGCGCATACAAGCATGGGAGGGTGGGGGACACGCAAAAACAAACGTTTTTTCAAAAATCTCAAAACTAAATGTAGTTTTGATTGTCTGAACGCAACGCGGATTATAAAGTGACAAAGCACTTTCATTCCATCTTTGGACCACTTGTTCTTTCTCAAGTATTACATCGATAAATTAAATGGACCGTCTCTTGTGACTGCATGTAGATTTTCCAGAGCGGACACATCAAAATAACAGGAATATCGATTTGAAATTCTGATCCTCACAGCAATCACCTTGTTCAAAAAAAAAAAATTTTTTTTTTCAAACCAATCTTTGGATGTTTAATCAGAGATTTCTTTTTCAGTCATTTGTGCAAATTGGAATTCTGAAGACATATATACTGGATATAAAATGTAAAAATTAGCTTGCCCAAGATTTTCAGATTTTTTTCTTTTATTAATATTTCTGTTAGCGATGTGAATAGCAACTGTGATTTACATAATATAATACATTCAGATTAATTATAATTATATGTATTGTTGAAAAATAACAACACCCACAACGGTCTCAAATCCACAGGTTTTCAGAGATGTGCAGCATAGAGAAGCCAGGGTTTAAATAGGTGAGGGTGATTATGTTGTAGATCAGCTCAGTTATCTCAGTTAGTATCTATTATCTCAGTTTAAAGAAGGGGATGTGATGGAGAGAGGGGATAGATCGTCAAGGTAAGTGCATTTTGATCAGCACATATGGTTTCAGTCTTTACGTGGCTTTTTAAAAATCATTTCAGCTTACTGTACAAAGAGTCACTGAACTTTGGACCTCGTGATAAAT
Organism: Chanos chanos; assembly: GCF_902362185.1. Taxonomy (NCBI): domain Eukaryota; kingdom Metazoa; phylum Chordata; class Actinopteri; order Gonorynchiformes; family Chanidae; genus Chanos; species Chanos chanos. The sequence goes on along the minus strand of NC_044501.1, from coordinate 32,978,496 downwards.
GCATGAATCAAACTGCTTATAGTTCGGGTTAGAATTGTTTTTCTTATACGTAGCACTAGGACTGAAGCGATCACATAACCTTGTCCTCAGACTAGGCAATGGAAGTCGCTGTAAAGTATAAAGACATCAGAAACGATTCTAGTAATCAATCGAATGTAAAACGTGGTACGATCAGTCTACGCCATTCCCCAGAAACTTCTGCTCCTAACTTTATTCGTTACCACAGGTCTGGTCATCAATCACCAAACACTCAAAAAATAAACAGGGAGCAAACAAAATCACACTCGTGTCGTTAGCCTGTTAGCTCGTCCTGTCTGATAGTCCGTTTCGTTTTCGAAGTACAGGTCATGAACTTATGCTCCCTTCAAGAGCAGGCCTACTTCGCTTGCTTCCCGAAGAGATTTAGTATTTACTTTATGGATGCTTTAGAGAAGAGCCTTATTTTTCCCCAGAGAACAAGTTTATTGTATAAGCCGTGCATTTGCCAAAGATAATGTGTTTTACTAACAAAATACAGAGTGAAAATCGTGGTTTTGCTTTCATGACGTCACAGATCCTCCCCTTCTACACAGGGCGCCGTGGCTTAGTTGGTTAAAGCGCCTGTCTAGTAAACAGGAGATCCTGGGTTCGAATCCCAGCGGTGCCTTTTCTGCAGAACCACGCTCCTAAAACAATGCATGTTTCACCACAACACAATGCATTTACTTAACGACCGAAATTGCAGTTTGCCAAAATATCTGCAGTATACAGACGCATCTCCTGCTCTTATGACTAGTGCTCATTTTCTTCCCCACAGACTCAGACCAGCAGGGTAAGTGAAAAAGATGCTGTGAAAGTTTGACATAATATTTAAAAAAAAATCACAACTGCACACTTGCAAAGCAGATTATTTTTGACATTCATTCTCAATACACAGAAAAAACACTGACGAAATGTTAAATACTGATGTAGAGTGGAGTCACACGACATTTGCTACATTAACAATATAGGGCTGAGATCAATTTAAATATTAAGTCTTTAGGTTGGGAAATGGAATCTGAACTGAAAAAAGAACAGTGAAGAAACAGAATTAGAAATTAATTGGAATAGAAAGTTCTCACAAAATTCAGTCTGATTCCACTGTTTGGCCAAGTAGAAATGTATGGGCGTTTGCTAGTTTGTGTGAAGAGGCAGAAAAGCACTGTTTCAATATATCTTAACACAGTTTACAGAAATGTACTTCTGTGATGATAATCTCTAAACTGAATAGTTCAAACATGATTAAAACATGAATTGAAGTTAATTGAAATTAACATAATTTCAATAATTTATGTTTGGTAATTACAGGTAAAACTTCTCTAGGTTGTAAAATTTCATTGAATTTTCAGTAACTACATTTTGTGTCCTATAATTCCAGTCCTATTCCAACTCTACATTTCTAAGACAATATGTCAAGACCCCAATGAAGTTTGACTCCAATTCAAATTCCAAGAACTGAACTACAATTTCCTAACAATCCTATTCAGAACCAACCCCAACTCTAGTATTAGCTTGCACTACCACCAAATAGTTCCTAGGAATTTTGAGTACACTCATTACATTAGTGTGTTCACTGAGTACACAACAGATGACAGATGTCCCAGTGACTTAAAGTCAGATTACTGGAAATATGAATTGGTACAGGTTAGTGCAAGTCTCAACAGTAATAGCCAGAGGGGGTTCCAGCTTTGATGTACAGCGGATACTTCAGCTTACTTCATGATCAACGTGCGATTTCTGAGAAGCAAAGAAAAAAGACTTGTGCTTTTTCAAACACTAACAAGAGCTGACTTAAAATATACCCAAGGCAGCTTCGCACAATTGTCTCTGTCTGAGCATGTCATTGGCATAATATTAAATGTTAAAAATCACTTTTAAGCCTGAATGTGGGTGTCTACGGCAGGGGGTTCTGTAACATTTGCCCTTGACCATCCTGCACTTTCCAGTCGGTCTCGCTGAGCACAGTGTAATTGTAGTTCTTGTAATTCAGCATGTCTCGGGCACGGAAGACCTTGTTGGACTCGTACAGGCTGTGCCAGTAGCGCGGGAGAGGTTGGAAACCGCCCAGACGGGCCAGCTCGTCGTTGTAGGCCCACTGCTCAGAGTCGATCTTCAGGATGTGGCGTGTGGCGACGCCCTGGGCACGACGTGAGGCCGTGTCCCTCTCGATGTCCTTCTCCATCTCTTCACGCGACGGAAGAGCGAAAGTGCCATCCAACACGGAAAGGATAAACTGACTCTGCGCGAGGGAAAGTCGGAAATTAGATGGATGGGGAAGAGCAGGGAAGAAGAGGAGAGAGAGAGAGAGAGAGAGAGAGAGAGTGACAGGAAGAGGGATGACAGAAAAATGAAGAGAAATGAAAACAAGTTGAATGAAAAAAAAAACTGCATGAAAAAGACACACAATTTCATTGCATAGATGTCTCCACAAGCCAAACTAACACTACAAATGTCACCACCATGGAACGGTAGAACCAACCTGAATGTGGAAATGTGGAAAGGGGCATATAGCTCTGCACACACCCACTATGAACAGAGAGGGATAGGCAGGGGGCATCAGGAACTTGTAGAGTGGAAAGACCAGGTGATCGCGGACTTTCAAACCCACTTGTTTGTCCAGGAAAGGAAAGGTGAAGTTATAACCCGTGCAGAACAAAAACACGTCAGGGTTTGCCTTTGTACCGTCACGGAACTCTAAAGTCCCGTCATCTAGAACCTTAGTTACTGGAGGGGCTTGCTGCACTCCACGAGGGAGAGGACAGGCCAAGGGGCGTTGGCCGTGACTCAGGATCACCTACGGAGAGAAAGAGACCATGTTGAGCAAAGGGGATTTTGATTATCCTTATAAAGCGACCATATTTGTTTTGAAGTGTGTTGTTTGGGACATTTCACTAAGCATGTTAGCACCAATCATTTCAGGAGCCTGATTCACTGTTTCATATTTCAAACATCTGAACACTGCACTTTTGTTCTGCTGAAATGTTGCATAACCCCATGAACCCAATGAACTCAATTCAAAACTGCAAGCTCATAGGAGGTATGGGTCTGCCTCAAAGGAAGGTTTTAACAGAGAAACCATTAGAGAGGGGTGCATCACTTTTGAGGTGCCTAAATTCTGCAAAATATATCTTTCAGGATTACATAAACATGATTTAACAAAAAATCTTCTCCTTAAGTGTGCTGACAACCACATCCTCCTACAGAAGTGTGTCAGTACTGTGGAACTACAGCTTAATCCACAGTTGTTTTTGGCCATTTTCAAACTATGTCCAGGAGGTATGACTGAGACACATAGATCTATGATACAATATGATAAGATACAATATGATACGATACGATACAATACCATACGAAATATAATTTGATAGAGGATATGAGAAGAGAGACCTGAGCATTGATATTAGACAGCTCCATGGCAATATCCAATCCAGACAGCCCTGCTCCCAGTACAACCACAGACTTCCCAGTAAAAGGCTCAGCACTGCGGTAATCATGACTGTGCATCAGTGTCCCTGAACACACAAAATGTATGCACAATTAAAAAAAAAAAAAAAAAAAAAAAAATTATAATCACATACAGCCACTCATATCATGGTCACAAATCTCTGGAACTAGCATCAATACAAAAAAAGATAATAAATCCAATTTTAGGTGACCTAATATCCAGTACACATACAACTGCATTTCTTTTTGTAGACTACATGCTTTTGACTCAGTTATACTCTGGTGTTTCCAGTGTTTCTTTACTTGGTATGTTTTGTAATGTGTATTTTGCACTATGTGAACAGCAAACAATGAACTAGATGCTTCCATGCTAAAATTATTTTACACTCAGAAAACATCATTCATTCATCTGCCTCGATGATTGAAGTTTATACATTCCAGAGTGAGAAAACATAGCTCTGTCTTTTTTTCCCCACCTCTATATGCAGTTATCTTGTCTGAACCATCACTTTTTTGATGCCATAAGAACATCTGTCCTCGTTATAATATGACGTGGCTCTTGAGTCAACAAAAGATCTAATCGTAACAGTGGCAAAAGATCAAATAGTAATAAAGTTTATCTCCCTCTTAGTTAATATGTCCTTCTTAAATATGACCTCTTTCAATAATTAACCCAAAGGTAATGTGTCCTCAACACAGTTGCAGTTAGGGAGTGTCAGTGCCAGCATTTGAGTGAGTAAAGATTAAAATACTGGACTTTGCCAAAACTCTTTCCAAGAAAGCGTTGATGAATTAGGGGCTATAAATGAGGTTATCCTTCTGAAACATCACAAGCACGTTTTTTTCCATTTGATGGACACATTTGACCTTAGATTGTAATGTGTGCAGCAGTTGCAGGAGTTACAGACGTCTGCAGGAGATATTATGAAATTCAGTCGATACCATTTGGTAGACCCCAGAAGGGAAGCACAGATCTTTTGGAATGTGATAGAGTGCAAAGGTCACACATCCTTGTCTAGGAAGGAATGAAACAAGTCTGTAGCTGACATATTAACGTATAATAACATTCCAAATTTGATTTTCTTGCCTTTCCCTTCCCGGTAGAAAAAAAAACTATAGTGAAAACGAGAAGAAGTTGACTGGTGGAAAATATCTCACCAGTTGACCATGAAAGATTTTAACATATTTAGGTCCAGTCAAGAAAAAACTATGGCGCAGAAAACGCTGGCTGTGATGCTGCAGGTTTCAGTAAAACGGCTCTAAAAGTATCATACAATTTTTTTTGATGAACAATTAGATATATACCACCAAAATAAACAATTTACAAATTAGGAGACGGGGTGCACGTATGATCCCCCTTGGAGTACACCATACGCACAGGCTCAGTTTAAATTGGATATACCTGTGAACTTCCCAAGTCCAGAGATAGCGGGGATGTAAGGATCAAAGAAATGCCTATGATACAAACACAACAAATTGTATGTGAAAAGGATTCACCACATTGTCCAATATGAGCCACTTTCTTCATTCAATGTTTCACAACCGAATTTCAAATTATTTCATATTTAAGCATTTCATGAAAAAATCACTATGTCTGCAGTTGAAACAAAAAGCTTCAGAATTCACTTAGAGTTCTTAACAACACAGAAGTTTAAACAGAGTACAATTCTTCATTCAAAGACAAAAGGTACCTAGTTCAACTGCAAAAGTAGGCAAGCAGTCAACAAGGCATGCAACGAATAGAAGGTTAATATATATATTTTTTTCCAATGTAATTTAATCTCTAGTGCTAAAAAACACTGCAGTATCTCTAACTGATATCTCTGCTTGCATGATCAATTAATCTTTGCACCTTGTTTCATACGGTCAATATGTCTGCCTTGCAAAATGCTATACGCTTATCACTCTATGTTAGTCTCCCCAGATAGTTTTGATCTTCGATGCTGATGAAATGGTGATTCTGTACATATGCCAAAACATTATACATAAGAGGACTGGGCGGGGGGGTGGAGGACGGGGGGGTATGTGTGCAAAAAGAACCGGGGGGGGGGGGGGGGGGGGGGGGTGAAGGGGCTGCAAAAAGGATGGACTCACCCATTACACACCAAGACGGCGTCAAAACGGTCCGTGGTCGCTTTGCTATGGTCAATACCATCACTAGTGGTGACATCCCATGCCATGCCATTCCAACCTCCCTTCATTTTTACTGGTTTCACATGATCTACCATGGTCTCAAACTGAAAAGGACAGGACATGAGGACAGAAAAGAGGAGGGATGGTTCTGATTTAACAAAAAAAAGAAAAAAACTGATCTATGCAAACATCTAAACAAACATCTGGGCTACATTTGCACAACTTCAATTCAATGCCCAGTGTTAAATATTGCCACAGTAATGCTAACAATCTCTGAGACTGTTTATTGTGGCCCTATGGGAGATTATGGAATCTGTCCAAATGTTCAGTAACTTTCCATTGCTTATGTAATTCGAGTTACTCATCACAAGTATTGAACTGAATGAAAGGCCAAGCAAGGGATTCTACAGAAGTCATTCATGCTACCTAATTAGCAAGTTGAGAGTTACTCTGAAGAAATCTTGGTTATATATGACCTTTTTTTCCTAACCATGTATTGTGTAAGAACACAGTCAGGACCCAGGTGGGGAATAAGGAACTGAAGACTAAAACTGTAATGTGTTACAGAAAGTTTGAAATAGTGCCAGAAAACAATTGTTATTTCATCATGTCACTCAACTGTTCAGACAGAAAGGGAATGAAGAGCTAATGATCTGCTACTCTCTACATACACGGCAAGATTGCTTTTCATCCAGATGTCAATATGGATGATATCCAGATTTCAATAAACTGTAACCACGTTTGTCGCGGGATTTATGTGGCTTGGGGTAAAATTGATGGCAATGGTTTAGGTCATGTTTACAACACCCCCACGTTGTTAAGTTTTTCTTCCAAATCCAAAGACATAAAACATAAGATAACATGTCTGAAGGATACATTAATATTTTGGAGTACCTTGATGTGGTCCCTCACTCCAAAATGATTGCAGTAATTGTCAAGATACTTCCGCACCTCCGTGTGATGGACAAAGGAAGGCAGACGTTCCTCAAAGGGGAAATCTGGGAATGACATCACCTCCTTGGGAATATTTGTTCTGTAATGCCGAATTGAAAATTAATACATTGGTGTGTGTGTGTGTCTGTGTATGTATGTCATTCATGAAAAACAGTTTTTCCACAGTTGCTGATAAGACTGATTATAGTTGGCTATATACACAGACAACATGCTAATTTGTAAACACATGAGTTCTCACCTCAGGTCTCTGTACATACTGCTCTGGATAGGCAGACCATTGTCATAGCAACCAACTTTCTCTTCATAGACCCAGGTGCCTCCCACATGTTTCGTTAGCTCGTAAACCACAGGAGCAGCGAAGGTCTCGGGGCGAGAGAGAAGATGACGTGCGGCACACAGTCCTGCAGCACCAGCCCCAATGACAGCCACACGAAGCTTCCCCAGCCTTGACATTCCTATCGAAGTAACACCTCACAATGTAGCAGGGGATAAATCTAAATAATTATATATGATGGGAAAATCACTTGCACCTGTAAAATGCTTCGTGACTTCACATCTCCCTTTTTATACTGTGCTGGCATCGAACTGGAATTTTCAGGAGTTTGTCTGTTTTATGTACTTGATTTCAGACGTGAGCTCTTTGTAAAATAAATATATGACAGCGGTGTATAAGTTATGTATTTCGTGAAAATATCAAATTCGAGTGTACTTGGAAACATCTTTAATGATAAATCTTTGAGAAATGTGATGAATCGACCTTCAAAAATCAACAGTATATCTACAATGAAACAATGGAAATACAACTTTAAAAAGAAAGAGAAGGAAAAGAAATTTCAGCATTTAATGCAGAGTTGTAGCCATTATTCACAGCTTCCACTGTGTTTGATAGTAGACTGTTATGTGTACGAATAGTAATGCTCGAATCCGATTTTTAGTTATTCTCTGAGTCAAATAGAAATACCGAACGTATTCCACTAGTACGGTGGTTCCATGGCGAGCAAAGGGAGGAAGTAGGGAGGAAAACACTGGAGGCTTTACAAATGCTAAAGTTAGACAATGTTGGACTATTGTTTTAAAAAGTCTGTTTTTGCACGAAACCCAATCGAGTACAATGGTTACGACAACTTTGTAGCCTAAAATCGTTTCGATTTAGCATGTTAGAAATGACCTAATTTCGGTCAAATATATGAAAAAAAATATATACATATAAAGCTCTTTTGGACACAATATGGACGTTATTTCTGTTGCATGACACTAGATACTACAGCCACTTACTTAAATCCGAACAGGTGCTAGCGTGGGAATCTGTGGAAAAAAGGAAGAAAGCGCTTTAGAAAAGAAACCCGTTGAATATAAATACTGGCAGATTGATAAGCTCACTTCCCCCGCCCATTTAGCCTATATTTAAAGCGCCCCCACTCCCTCACCAGGCAGCTTTAGTTCAGTTCAGGGAACCTCGTACCATGAGGCCATCTAGAGGTGACTCCTACTCAGAATGTGTTAACGTTATCTGTTTGACCAATCATAAACATAGAGCAATCCACGTACGTTACTTCAAATATAGACTGGTTAGATTGAATTTCGCACTGATCTTTCAATACAACATGATATTAACTGGAAACAGGCTTAGCTTCTACCCTGCAGTTTCTGTATTCTTAGTGAAGCTACATAAGTTCACATTAAGAGTTTACCAAATGACACGATATCTATGTTTTGGTAAAACTATTAAACGTATGTTTACTGTCGCCCTTCCTCTTATTTTGAGGCAAAATTCAAAAGGTGAATTACCACGCTGCGAGCAGGGTTCGAACCTGCGCGGGGAGACCCCATTGGATTTCAAGTCCAACGCCTTAACCACTCGGCCATCGCAGCCATACAAATAAACCTTAAAAATACTTAGATACTAAGCTCGCACACCTTGCTGTGAGTAAACTACCGGTGATACAAGTGTGTAGAAATTCGACCTAGTTTTGTTACCCCTCCGTTTGATTCTGTTTTATAATTCAGGCAAATACGTCACCAATACTTACCCAGAAACTTAAATAACTAGATTATCTTGCATCAGATCGGTTTAATGTTGCATCAAATGAAGACAGCTTCTCGCATACTTCACCAAAAATATAAGTCGGAGGGAACATCCTACTTAATAAAAAAGGGGAAATCTACGTCATGAAAATATCCGCCGTAACTAAGCCCTTAAACACTCCGCCTGTCCCCCCGCCGCCTCAAGGCTCCTAAACTTAACAGTGCCTTGTATCTCTCTCTATTTATATATATACCGCCACCTGCTGATTTGGAAGCTGCTACAACAGGGCCTTGAACGAATAGCCTAGTGTTCATAGAATGTGCCCCACCTGAGTAAGCCGGTAACAGGTCTCATGAGAAATATGGAACGGGTAAAAAACATATGACCTATCCTACCTTTAAAAGAAATACGTCAAACTTAATTACAAGTCTTAAAGTAGACAATAATTAGGGTCGGAACAACAGAACTCGGAACTGCCCGTTAAAAAAATACCAAGTACTTTTAAAAGGGTTTTGAACAGCATCCTTTACACGTGTGTTCGGAAAATGAAATACCAATGGTGTTGTGTGTCTGTTTAATCGATTCATAGTAGAACCGAGTAGGCGAGCTACCTAATAGGCCTACTGATGGAATATGCCTTGCCGGGACACCCTGGCTGAATAAACATCAGAAACGGCCGGGATCATACAAAATGTCTTTTAAATGTCGCTACAAGCAAAACTGTTGTTATAAATTTGTAGTGTGACTGACTAACGATTAGGTGTCTTGTTAATAGTCTTGTTCAGGCCCTCAGGTTCTCCATTGTGTTGTTTAGTAGAAAATCGAAATGCATTCTTGTTTAAGTGTCGACTTATTTCCCGTAAGCGATCCATAGCCGCTTCTCAATACGGAGTATGTCAAGTACGGGCTCCCTTCTTGGAAGTTTGGACTTGCTCAGTTCAGCTCGGGAGTCCAGACTTTGTGTGAAGCGTATTCTGGAACGCTTGACTACCCAAGTCCACACAAGTCACCTACTGCATCCTTGATTAAACCCACGAATCAAGGACACATCCGGGTATTTCATCTGTACTTGGCTACATGCGAACTTTGAATTGGAACAGTACTTAGTCCACGATAGATGACGTTTCACAAGTCCATGAGAACACAAGTACAGAAAAGAACACATATTGAGAAATGACTCATGTTTCAAGAACGGTCTATCTGCACTTTCGCAGACTACACAACACATCCTACCACCTGACACACCCCCTGAGAGATGTCACAGGCCCCTAACCTTAACAACAGCCCTAATCATAACCATAGTGGGTGTGTCATGTAGTAGGCGTGTCGTGTAGTACCGTGCGTCCGCAGTTAGACCTACTTGCATACTTCACACGCCATTCCGTATTTCACGCCACAATAAAAGTCCCAGAGATGTCTTATTAATTTTAACCTCATCATTGAGAAAACAAAAAAGAAGCTGAATCAATGGCTTAAACGAGATCTGTCCTTCGGAGGTAGGGTTTTACTCTCAAAGGCTGAAGGGCTATCTAGATTAACATATGTTGCACTGTCTCTGCATGTTGATCCTCATACCTGTAAAACCATAGACGACATATTATTTGATTTTGTGTGGAAAAAACGCACTCATTATCTAAAAAAAAAAAAAAAACAGATCTAATGAGCGAGTACAGTAAAGGCGGCCGTAATTTTCTGGACTTCTCCGCATTAAATTTTACTTTCAAAATCAATTGGATCAGACGTTACTTCAAGTGTCTAATCTCATTATGAAATGTTACTCCTCGTCATGTGTTCTCCTTAATTGGTGGTCTCAATTTTATGTTGCTACGTAGTTATAATGTTGATAAACCCCTCAAACTTTCATCATTTCATAAACAAATGCTACTGGCATGGCCTTTAATTTGCAAACATAACTTTAGCCCACACAGATTTTATATATGGAATAATAGGTTCTTTATAAACAATAAATCGATTTTCTTTCAACAGTGGTTTAATGATAATATTATATTGCTAAGTCAGTTATTTAACCAAGATGGTCAGCTCTATAATTATGCTGAATTTATTCATCTTCCTTCTTGGCGACTTGAATATTGATTGTCCTTTACGTAAGAAGCTGATTTCTATGGCAGATGCTTGTAATCTTACCCAGGTTGTGACACAACCTACAAGAATTTGTACAACCACTGGTGGTGTTAATAATTCAACCTGTATTGATCATATTTTCACTAACATACAAGAGCTGTGTTCACAAGCAGTATTAGTTGCAGTGGGATGCAGTGACAATAATCTGATTGCTTTAACAAGAAAGACGAAAATGCCCAAGTCTGGAGTTAGGATTGTTTACCGTAGGTCACATAAAAGATTTAATGCTGATTCATTTGTTAACGGTGTCAGTGATTTACAGTGGTCTGATGTTTGTCAGGAAAATGATGTAAACATTGCTTTGAAGATTTTCATGGACAAATTAGTGAGTTTGGTGGATGAGCATGCTCCACCTAGGAAAAGGCCTGTAAGGGGCAGTAGTGCACCATGCATTGATGATGAGTTAAGATCGCTCATGCTTATAAGGGACAAAGCCAAGGTTGCTGTTCATAAATCAGGGTGCTTTTTAAATAGAAGTTTTTATTGTAAGCTGAGAAATAGGGTTACTAAGTTAAAGTACATCAAAAAGAAAGTACATTTTAAACAAAAATTTGAGGCACTGTAAATGACAGTAAAGAATGTGCTGGTCAGTTCATCAACAGGCCAAATGACATAGCTAATTACTTTAACACTTCTTTATCAATAAAGTAGACAGTTTAAGATCTCACATGCAACTAGGTGATGACAATCTAACATGCAGCATTGTTCACAACATTACAAGGAATAAAACATATTGTTTTGCATTTGATAACATTAATCAAGACTCAGTTGAAGAAATGTTGCTCTCTCTTTCAGATGACACATCTCCTGGTATAGATAACCTGGATGGAATTTTTTTTTAAATTACAGCTAGACAACTGTCCAAACCAGTATGTCATATATTTAATAGATGACTTCTTAGTGGGACCTGTCCAGAGCTATGGAAAGAGTCTAAAATCATACCCTTACCCAAAGATGGAAAAGCAGGTTTTACTGGTTCTAATTGTAGACCTGTTAGTAAACTCCCTGTGCTTAGTACGTTTTTAAGAAGATCATTTTTAATCAAACGGTAAATTACTTTAATATCTTGCCCGCATTTAAAAAAAAAATCAATTCACACAGTATGTCATAATGACTTACTATCCCATAATTATGACTTAGTATATAATACTTATGACTTACTTTCTCATAGAACCTGTCTCATAATTATGACTTTGTATCTCATCATTATGACTTAATATATTACAATCATGACTTACTTTCTCATAGAACCTGTCTCGTAATTGTGACTTTGTATCTCATCATTATGACTTAATATATTACAATTATGACTTACTTTCTCATAGAACCTGTCTCATAATTATGATTTACTTTCTCTTAGAACCTGTCTCATAATTATGACTTAGTATATCATAATTATGACTTACTTTCTCATAGAACCTGTCTCATAATTATGACTTTGTATATCATAATTATCACTTACTTTCTCGTAATTATGGCATACTATCTCGTAATTATGACTTACTTTCTCATAGAACCTGTCTCATAATTATGACTTAGTATATCATAATTATGATTTACTTTCTCATAGAACCTGTCTCATAATTATGACTTTGTATCTCATAATTATCACTTACTTTCTTGTAATTATGACATACTATCTCGTAATTATGACTTACTTTCTCATAGAACCTGTCTCATAATTATGACTTTGTATCTCATAATTATCACTTACTATCTCATAATTATGAGATACTTTCTCATTATTATGACATACTATGTGACTTGAGCTATGTCCGAACTGTCCAGCACGTGCAGATTGCTGGTAACACCTCTTCCGCACCGATTCTCAACACCGGCAACACTTCTCAACACTTCTCAACACCTCACAGGCCAGTGTGCTTCACCCCATACTCTACTTCCTCTTCACCTTGACTACATGGCAATACACAGCCCCAATTCCATCGTAAAGTTTGCTGTGAACCCTGCCATTGTAGACCTGATCACTGAAAATGATGAGATGACTTACAGGGGGGTGGTCGGACTCACGACAGTGCGCTGTCAGGACAGCCTTTCCCGCAACATTATTAAAACTAAGTAGCTGGTCATTGACTTCAGGCAACACGGGGCGTATAATATGCCCATTTATATTGGAGAAAATGCTGTGAAGAGAGTCAGAAGCTTCAAATTTTAGGAAGTCACTAACACTGTTGACCTCAAGTAGACACAGCACATCTCAGTTGTAATCAAGAAGGCTCCAAAGTGCCTTTTCTCAGTCAGACAGCTGAGAAAAGCAAGTATATCGCAGAAGGTGCTCAATAACCTCTACAGGTACACTACCGGTACACTACAGGTGCACTGTGGAGGCCATCCTTACAGGCTGTATGATATTCTTTTATGGCAGCTGCGAAGGACAGGATATCAAAGTGTCCAGATGGTGATAGGCATTGGTTAAGATGATCACTGCCACACATCCCCAGACAATGCAGGACATTTTTGCCAAACATTCTCTGCAGTCTGCATCACAAAGAATCCCATTCACCCTGCCCACACCATTTTTTTCTCTGTTCTCCACTCTGGCAGATGGTATAAAAAAAATGGGCGTGTCAGGACCTAGTCCTAGAGGGTCAAGGACCTACCTTCTTTGTTTTCACCACTAAAATGCGTGTGTGAGCTCTTAAACCTATCAGAGACCACGTGGCACGTGGTTGACAAGAACAGCAGCTTGAAGCTTGGCCTTCCAGGACTGGATTCTGACACCTGTGGGATGGAACAATAATTACTCAGGCTACAAGACTCAGAAACAGTTTTTATCCACCGGCCACTAGGCCTCTCAATAAGGACTCATACACGGTTTAATACGACGATACTGTTACAAACTTTATCAGCTGTAACAATAACTCATCTCTTTATCTCTTCACTTGTCACTTACTTTCTAAACAATCAAACGTTTATGTATCTTGTCTGTACTAACTGCATGTATACATAAATGCTGCATCTACTCCTTATTGTATTGTCATTGTATCGTCACCATTTACTGCTTTTACTGGGTCATCACCATTCATTATCTTATGCTTTTTGTGGTTTCTATTTTTGTTTTTTAAGTTTAAATGTTGTTTTACTGGTTTCAGTGTCATTTTGTAGTGTCAGTTTTTGTTGTTTCGTTATCAGGATGTGGTCAATACGTGAATGAGAATTTCGTTGTCCTTTGTATACATAACAATAAAGAGATATGACTTTAACTTTGGCATAACGTGTAGATGAGAGACTAACGCACGTGACGTATTTGTGCACACTTTGTCCTCTCAAAACTGTTTCCTTATTACAGCTTAATTACTCATAATTATGAGAAATGTTTCTCATATTACGACTTCGCAAAACTTTTTGTTTCCTTTCTTGTGGAATTCAGTACCCATATATACAAATTAACTTCCAACAACACTGTAACCTAAAGTCTCTAATCCAAGCCTATGTTTAAATAAAAGTTGGTCCTACCAATCTAAAGCTTATTTCTCCTCACCTCTGTATGTATATCATGGGGAGCAGGGAAGGGGAAGACTTGAAACCATGGGTACACCGCTTGTAGGGTCTATGCCTGGTTTTCAGAGGTGCTTGGGTAACATTGGCAACCATTTTGGACTGTTTGTAGTCTTAGTCTTAGGACTCAAATATATAAGTCCTGGTTGTTTTTTGACAAATTTGATCAGGCATTTCCAGTGGAATAGCTGTCAGCAGGACGAGCCAGATAAACATACTGTATATTTGCCTGCCCTACTTACTGCGCGTCCTGAAGCTTATATGGCTGTCATGATTGCTGGAACAAATTAAATTTGGTATCGGGAGTCAGAGACTTTACAGGACAATTTTAAAGTTTTAATCAGCACTATAATCAGCCTTGGGAAAATGCCAGTCATCTTTAAACCTCTCCCAGTACATACGTACAGATGGGAAAGATTCACTCACCTGACGTGTAGGTGTAGGTGTTGGGCTGGTACTGTAGAGCCTAGAGTAGACTTCATCAAGAACTGGGACACATTGTTGCAAAGGCCCTGGTGCTAGTAGAGATGATCTTTCAATATTACAGTTAATATTGTAAGGGGCTGTGAAAATCTATGAGCTCAAGCATCCAGCAGCCAACACAGGTTTCCTTTTGGTTTCCTGTTCAGTATTTAGACTTGCTTTTATCACACATATCCTGCTTAGTCTTTGGTAACAAGTTATGGGCAATAGATTGCCCACGAGCAAGCCAAAATGTTGCGATATGAAGAGAACTAACCTGTTAGAAATTCAACCATTTCAATATAACCCCTGGCCCTGCGATGAACTGGCAACCTGTCCAGGGTGTTTCCCCACCTTTCGCCCTATGAATGCTGGGATAGGCTCCAGCACCCCCCATGACCCTAATTAGGATAAGCGGCTTAGATAATGAGTGAGTGAGAATATAACCCTCAACTTAAACAAGTTTTATTAAATGTCAGCTCTCTTTCTAAGAAAATGAATCTGTGATCTAGATGAGTGATCTAATTGAAGAGCATAAGCTTGATTTTATATTTATCCCTGAAATATGGTTGTATTTGCATGGAGCATAAGCACTCTCAGTGAAGTCTCTCTACCTAAGCATACCTTTGTCCACACTGTACAACAGGATAAAAGGGGACGTGGAGTAACACGTATGTATAAAAGCAATTTTGTTTACAAAAACATCTTGTTTGGGAGAATCTTTATCTTTTGAGTATGCTGCCCTTGTGCCAGTTCATTATATTTCTTCAGAGTTTGTTGTCATCTATAGATCTCCAAAGCATAGTTCCGAGTATCTTGTAGATTTTTCGGAAAAGCTATCAGCCCCACCTACATAGTTCTCTTAACCATGTTCTCTTTCAATCTACACATTGATCATCCTCATGACGCTGAAGTGAAGGAATTTATGAGGCTGCTAGAGTCATTTGACTAAACACAACATGTGTCTAGTCCTACATTCAAACAAGGTCACGTCTTGGACTTGGTCATTACCAAGGGTGTAGATACCAGTGTGTCCCTAGGATATAGTCATTTCTGACCAATTCATTCAAATGAATTTGATTATGACCAAGGTCAACTTATAGCATTATTTTAAAAAGCATTATGTTAAGTCAGAAACGCCAGAGGAATTTATACATATTGTGAATAATGCACCCACTGAGGAGATTGGAGACTGTAGTTTTGGACTGTTGTTGCATTGCAAATTCCCTTGGCCAGCTGAAGGCATAACAAAAATATGAACAGTATCCATGGGGAATTACACCTGATGATACACTTTACCAGTCAAACAAGTTGGCCAATGTGCCATGCACTCATAGATTCAAGTTCCACCCTTGTTGACAGTGAATTTATGTGAAGCTTTTATGAAGTTTAACTTGGAAGTAACTGGGAGTGCTATCATCGAAGAGTTTTTCTTCTATCTCGCTTCTCTGATCTGAAGCCAATTATACAGCAAAATTATGAGGTGTAGCCAACTCAGAAAAATTGAAAGATGGTGAAAATACATGTTGAATGAAAATGGAGTCAATAAAGATATATATGACCAAAAAAAATCAGATTTTCAAATGATAATCTGAGCGACTCCATTCTTAATTCATATTTATTTTCACCAGCTCCATTTTCTTCAAATATTTTTTGTCACTTCCATCCCTCAGACCTGCTGCAAAGCATGTTAAAACACTATCAAGTTAGACGCTTACAAAGTCTACCCTCTGACCACTTAGTTTGTAAGGTAAATTGCACCACCCTTTCTTGGACATCCTGCAGAACTCAGCACTTGAAAATGAATTATTTGAAAAACGGACACCATTATGGCATTTGGAAAATATACAGTCTACTGTATATTCAGTCTACTATAATTCTCTATGAAAACTTTAAAGACATTTTAGAGTAAATACGATTAAGCATCTTTCTGAAACTCCACAGGGACCTCCCAATAGCTCCAGTACTCATATTAATATACATTTTGAAAACAGTGTTGGACAGAACAGATTCAAGATTCAAGCACTGTTCGCTATGTTACGGGGAGAACTGTCCTCAAACGATAGGCAAGAGGAGGGCAAACAATTTGGCAGCGGTGGGATTCGAACCCACGCCCCCGAAGAGACTGGAGCCTTAATCCAGCGCCTTAGACCGCTCGGCCACGCTACCTTTCAGCCCAACCCTGTCACAAAATATATTAAGAAATATTAAAATATGTTTCAGATGTTGAAAGGGGGCCCTAGAATGGTGACACAATACCACTCCAAGCGAGAACCTCTAACGCTACAATGATAACATCAGGCAGCTGTGACGAGATGAAACACACCCAATGTTCTTGCGCAAAAAATCGGTATCCTCTGTGCAATTTGTTACCAGTAATAACAAAAGTAGCAGCTGTTTTGCTTTGTCATTAGACATATTGTGTATTTATACAACTAAATGTCATCCTAACAACTGACAGTGGACTGTGAAGAAATGAAAGCTAAAATTGTACATATGATTCAGATTCATTCAGATTCATATGAACAGAATATAAATTTAGAGATAAATGACAACATTGGAGGCACAGGTTTTATATCATATGCTAAATAGTCAGAGGCAGAACCGTAGAACAGAATTGTTTTGTCTGAGGAGAATGTTGTAATTACTGTATTCCATTGGGCCTAATGCTGTCCAGCAAAAAAAATTAACTGAAATTTACAGTGTTCATTTATAAATTTAAGGGGTCTTTATTAACTTGAGTGACCTCAACAGAAATCAGCTATATTTCCAAAGCTTCTAATCTCTCTCTCTCTCTCTCTCTCTCTCTCTCTCTCTCACTCTCTCTCTCTCTCTCTAACACTTCCTATCTTTTCATCCAATCACTTGTTATAGATTAACTGCTCAGAAAGGAGATTCCCATTATACAGATAAAACACGTTGTCAGGAACAGCCATAGAGCACATCATGACTCACACTGCCGTAACACAGTGCAGTGTCCCAGGATCTGAAAAAACCCCCCCTCTTATCTGAAAACCTACATCAATTATTAAAGGTGAACCATTGCTACTTTTCATCCTGTAGTCATAATATTTTTCATATCAAAGCTTGGTTTACTGAAATGATTGTTCAAGAGCACACACAAATGGATGAAGGAGTGAAAAATACGAGTTGAAAGTAGAATTCAAGTTTCAAAACTTCTGAACATGCTATGTGTTGAAACTTGAGATGTTTTACTGAGTCACTGACATACAGGAGCAAATATTCTGTCTACTGTGGGAGTGTCTTTGTGAAACAGCAGAGAACAAAAAAAACAGCAGAGAAAAAAAAATCAAAGATACTAATTAAGTAAAAATGTATAAAGTTCTATGGTTATTAAGTCCTCTCTCAAAGGTCTCCCCTCTAGTTTTGCTCTTTAATGTAACTAGAAATTTTGAACTCATGCCTAAAGCCAGCTAAAAAATAGACATGAACTGCTGTTTTTGCACTGTATTCCCCTGTATTGCCAAGACGTGTCACTCTGCTATGTATCTGAATATTTTATACTTTGACATAATAAAGACTGTATACCTAAAGATAAACAAGGAGTTTGACATACGGTTTGCCACTGTTTCTTATAGAGTATGTTCACTGCATTTCTACAATAACTGAACCATTTTGTGGCATTACAATGACACGAATGAATCATCTTCAGCCTTGCAGGACCTATTGCGGAAGGGTGAGTTTATGAGTTTGCCAGAGCCATTAAGCTTTCTGGACTAAAGGTTCATTTATCTTAACCCTTGATACATTAATTGCCCAGAACTGAATCTGAACCAGTATAAATTTCTTGTAATTAATGAAGCCATCTACTTCTGAATTAGGCCAAAACACTTAGAATTGAACAAGGTTTAAGGCTTTGTTGAGGTATTGACCAAATAAATCCCGGCTGAACTAACCTCAAGAAACCCTATATTCTGTCATATGTAAGTCTGAGATCAAGAGACAGTAGATTCAGTTAGACAATTGAAATTGGTGGACCACATGACAGGTCACACATAACTCTTTGCTCCGCCATGTTTATAGGGTCTATAAAAGTGTGTTATCGCAGGACAAGGTGGAAACATAGTGTCAAAGCAGTGATTCCCATAGTTTTGGAGTCACCATTGCAACACTCACTGGTTGTGAGGAACGATACTGGGAAGTTTAATTTTTTTTTTTCTGGTATTTCTTTAGGTGGAGTGTTTTTTCATTTAGCAGACATGTTCATTACTGTAACCATAGAAACAAATGGACTATGTTCAAATTCAGGCCTCTCTAAAAATAAACATACACACCACGACTTCATTTGTCAAATATCAGTACCTGTTGATGTACTTCTTTGAAAGTGATATACTTAAGTATTTGTAAAATGGCCCTGAAACGATTGAGAGAAAAATGTTAAATGCACATTTTTCATTGTTTACTCTGATTATATCAATATCATTACATTTTTGTCTATTTGTTTGTGTTTGTGTTTTTGTTTTTGCTCTTTGTCAACTCACCAAATGGTGGTGTAAGAAGTGTGAGGGAACAGGGTGTGTATGTATGTGTCTGTGTGTGCCTGCATGTGTCTGTGTGTGTGTCTGTGTGTGTGTGGATAAGGGACAGGTTAAGCAATTCTACAGTCATTTGTGACACTCCCTCCTCCAACGCAGAAACATCACTATAAGAGAAAAGAAGGACCACACCCAAGTGTTATCAAAAGTAGTTACTGATTTGCTCAATTGGTTTTGCAATCAGCTACCTATAGTAATCTGAGAGAAAGTGGTGGAACGTCTGCACAGGCCCTCTGGACCCCTCCCTGCCTACCTCCCTCCCTCCATCCTTAACTTCCTGAGTCCAGCTTTATAAATTCTTGCAGTGCCTTTGGCCTCTGTCTATGTGCAACTAAATGCATCACTTAGACATGCGTCATCTAAAACTAATATTAATTATTGCCTGGATAAACGTGTGTTTCACAGAGGACAACGCAGGCAATAGGTGAGATGATTTAATTATTCAGTGACTTAAAATAACAGCCATTTTCTCTTATTTCATACTTAAGTCACTGAGGTTTTTAGATATTTTGAAACGTTTTATGCTATTATAATGGGTTGTTTCCTTCATTTATAAGACATTGAAATATTGATGATAAGGGAATACTGAGATGCTTGTCGTTAGCTATGGAGTACTGTGTTAAGGGCTTGTTTGTATAATTCTATTTGATGTCAGCGTGCAGTTCATAGGATATAAAAAATGCAAATGCTGATGCATTACATTTTTTAAATTTTAAATAATTACATCTGTAATTCATACATTAAGACATGTCAGCCAAATCATGCAGAAAAGTTAACTTACTTTTTACATTTTTTTATTATTGTATTTCACGTTTCATTCAGGTTGTTTTGTTATTTTATTATGAAAAGGTTATTTGAGGTTAAAGTAATCAAAATTTTGTACAACAAATGTACATATCTCTATTACCATGACATGCTAAAACAACATTTTTATGACACACCTGTTGCTAAAGACCAGATAATGCACTGTGTCTCATAGGCAGTGTAAAATATATTATACCTAGGGCTAAAGGTCACTTTTGCTGAGAATGACAATACAATACAATCCTGATTTACATGAGAGAAACAAATTGTGTCTTCTGCTTTATAGTGAATACATTTAGAAATTTTGGTAGATGTTGTTTAAAATTAAGTGCAAAATGAGTCTCTGAGACAAAAGATGCATCTTCACTTGACTAAATGATCACTGACTAACACAGTGTGTAAAGCAGTGTGTTTCCTCAACACACCCTCTTTTTAAAACCTGCAAGGAACATTGGCCGATTTTCTTATATGTTGTTATTACGTTCAGAAGATAAAGAAAATAAATTGAGATTCCTTGCAACACAAACTTAACTTACTGACTGAAAAAAACCTCCTCAGATAAAAGAGCAAGACTTTCTTTGTGGTATCTCTTTTTTTGAATTGGTGAGTTCTTCTAAGCACCATGGATGGATGTGGCATGACATGAGGTGTGCTGATGTAAATTAGAGAAAATGTCAGTGTAACAGCTGACCTAATATTAGTTTCTCTTGTAACATACATTGAAGTTGTTGAATTATGGGTAAGCAAAATATAGGCAGAATGAAATAAGATGGATGTCACACGGAGCTTCACCCTGTCAAAGAAAAACTCTGACCACAGTTTCTAACATGCTTCTTTGACAATGTTTTCCATGGGGTGTTTTGAATAGTTATTTGAAACTTTTTATGCGGCATTTTTTTTTTTGAGTTCTTACACGAAACACCTGAGAATGTGCCGCAGGATTCAAAAAGTGATAGGTAAACTAAACATGACAAACATCTCGAAATATACCGATTAACATTTACTATATGCTTTAAAGACATCCAGCTTGTTCAGTCAGCTGACAGTAATAGGATTCAGCGTTAATTTAGTGCAGGTCAGAATCATAATACACTGAGTAATGACACATCTCAAACACACTGGGACCATAATACCCTGAATAATGGCATATCTCACACAAAAATTTGACTTTTGTTCTTAACATTTTTTTTTGTCTTTCTATAGATATGTTTTGATGCAAAGAAACACAGGTAAGTTTTACTGTGAAATCTTAAACAAAATAAACAGACATAAAATATGGTAATGTTTTGCTCATACATTTATCTGTCCAGCTATTATTTTAACAATCAAAATTAAGACTGCCAGCTACCTCAGACATCGCTTGTCCAACTAAGGTGACAGTTACGTCCTTGGGATTAGATGAACTTTCCTCTTTTCCACCCTTGTAACCTGCTTATCATTGTGCAATTGCTTACCCACCCAGTATCAACTAAAGGTGAAAACAGCAATGAAGTGACAGAGCCCTTGAAAGCAATAAAATCTCACAGAAGTTGAAATAACTTTGTTTATTCAAGTCCGCTACAATTATACCGATATTTAATGACAAGCACATGCCTGTAAAGAACGCACAGCACTTCTGTCAATACTGCGCAGTAAAAGCATCAGAGGCATGGAACTTCATAAAAGTCCGCCGTCTGGTAAATAAATCAGTTTATGGAAAATGAGTCAGTTTCTTGGCAACAACACAAAAAACATAAATGAGACATGTCGTGATCCCGCGACTGCTTTCTGACATGAACAGTGTGAATGAACTGGTTCTAGTTCCACCGATCAGTGGTTAGTGTTTGTTATTGGAGATTTGGAGTATGAAAAGAGAAACAGTGCCGTGTGTATGAAAGTCAAGGCCTAGTTGACTACTATGGTACCCCGAAAACTATCATAAATCTGAACAAAAAAAGATAAAACCACCCCACCGCCTTCTGTTTTCTCTCCCTCACAGTGATAACCTCTTGTGATTTTAACAATAACGATGAACCGTACTGTCAGTTTCGACAAGACTCTGCAGATGACAATGACTGGACACGCCACAAAGGGCCCACGCCAACACCAGGCACAGGCCCTGATGGAGACTATCCTGATGGCAGTGAGTAGATTGATGAAACACACCATTGAATTTTTATTTAATGGTCACTACTCAATAGAATAGAATAGGACAGAATAGAATAAAATAGAATTAGCAAGCAAGGGTTTTCTGAAACAGTGAGGCCAGTTGATTTTCAAAATCACAGCAAACACAACAGTAAGCAGGAAAATATTCTAGGGATTTAGAAGTTTTAAATATGGTTTAGTAATATAATGATGTGGTGTTCAAATTAGTTCCACAAGGTTTTGTGTTTTTCTTTTCTTTCATAACAATTAAGGAAATAAATATCTTAATATTCAATTGAATCTCTCCTCTTCCCATTTTAACTGGATGCATTTTTGATCCTCAGCCGGTTTTTACATTTACCATGAATGTGACAATGTAAACAATGGGAAGAAAGCACGACTGCTCAGTCCAGCCATCAGCAGAGGCCAGACAGAAATATGTGTGCAGTTCCACTACTACATGTATGGTAGTGACTACACAAACACGCTGACTGTATGGGCCAAACAATCTGGCACAGAGGAGAAACTGTGGGAGAAGACTGGGTATCAGAGTCCATCTTGGCTCGGAGCCTCCATTACTGTACCCAAACCGGAAGGACAGTCCATTGAGGTGTGTGTGCATGTCTGTGAGTGTGTGTGTGTGTGTGTGAGTGTGTGTGTGTATATGTGTGAGTAACTAAGCAAGAATTTTTGCAAACGTATGTTTACAACTTGGCGTTCATACCTACAAGGACATTTATTATGCTTCTAATCTCATTGCAATCTGGGGTTTTATCTTTTTCACAGGCTGCTGTAAAATAATTAACGTGACTACGTCAAAGAAAAGAGTTTTTAAAAAAAAAAAAAGCAAAAAAAAAAACCCTGTAGACTCTTTGGAAGGAAAGGAAAAGCCACATTATATGCTGTTTTGAGTGTTTTAATGTTTTAAAGAAAAAAAATACTTTAGAACATACTTTGGTTTTGACATTCACCTTACGCAGAGTCTTTGAAATATTGTATAATGCGTGCTGGGGGTCAGATACATGTATGATGAGTCTGTGACTGAAAACCTGATTCATATTTACATACCTGCCTGAAATATTCATTGGATATTTTATACATCCGATATTCATAAACAGCTGATGTCTGCCCTAACTTTAATTATTTAACTCACGTGTTTTGGCAACGCTTGTACCTTACTGTCTATTTGCTCCTTCTCAGATTGTGTTTGAAGCAAAGCGTGGTTCAAGCCCATCATGTGACACCGCCCTGGATAACATTATCATCAGTGAAGGAGCTTGTCCAGGTGCCCTTCAGTTCACTTCCGTTCATTTAGCATTGAGACAAACGCACAGAGCAATGCATTGCAAGCAATACCAACATAAAGCATAAGGGAATGTGCAGAACTCTTTCCAACAAGTCAAACCTACTACAAATCTACTGCATCAGAGCACCTCACCATCTTCAGTACAGTTATTTATTTTGTAGTATTTCATCACAATAATAATTGTGAAGCTATCAGTATGCATTGTATATTACGCACAGAGGACAACTTACAAACATGTTCCTACAAAAACAGCTTATTAGGGAACATGGTGTTCTGCATTGGTATAACTAACAGAATTTGAGTTGTTCAGTGAAGAAGACATGAAATGTAGGATGAATGTTAGAGAACATCAGACATTAGTGTGACTACTCTGAGGAGTCTGAAACGAGTCTGTTTCTGTTTTACCGCAGGATGCTTATTTGGTTGTGATTTTGACACTGGTTATGATCTCTGTGGCTGGACAACTGAAGTCTCACTTCCAGAGCTTTTTGGCTGGGTTTTCTGGAATGGCCCAACAGACACACCTGGAACAGGCCCAGATGATGATTTCTCCAAACCAGGCTGTAAATCCAATGATATGGACATATATATGAGCATTAAACCATGAACTACAGTAATATATGTATAATGCTGTGATGTACTGTATGTCTACACATAGATCAATGAGTTCATTGTAATCAGTTTTTTCTGATATCAACAATATACAGAGCAGTGTCCTTTGAATGTCACAAATCCCTCAGAATTATCTGTGAAGATTTCCTCACTAAGGCACTTTGTAGATATTTATCTTTAATTGTTTATATATATATATATATATATATATATATATATATATATATATACACATGCCTTTTGTTTTCCGTTTCAGTATTTTATCCATATATATTACTCAATTTGCCTTTTTTCCATCATTCTGAATGTTTCTGTTTTTTTGCAGTTGGATTCTACCAGGTGATGGAGTCCTTCGAAGCAATCCCAGGAGAGTCAGCTCAGCTGTGGAGTCCCTCAGTTTCAGCCTCTGCCTCTGGGTGTCTCCAGCTGCAGTTTCACTACTACTTGTATGGAACGGCAAATGACATGCAGATCAATGTCTATGCTGCTACTTCTGGTAAGAGCTTAAGGGTCAAGCCATGTTGTTTCAAGCTACACTATGGGGGTTTTTTGTATCCTTTTTTTTTCAAGTGAAGATGAAACTCTTCTAAAAATTTCAGGGCTATTGTGTCGTGAAGTCAGAAATGCTGCGGTTCACGGGATTGGAAAAAAAATGGGGGGGGCGGGGGGGGGGGGGGTTCACAGGATTGCAAAATACATTGTTGTCGACAACACCAAACATTGAAAATTTGGTGGTTTTGCCTTTTTAGAGTGCAACCAAAGTTTAACCCCTTTTCCAATACAAATCAATTGCTAATGCTTAAAATAATATGTAGCATATATGTGGTATATCAAATGTGCAAATACATCCATATAATTCTTCAATCTTGTAGACAAATGTAAAACAGACTCATTCCTGATATCCAAATGTACGCCAGACTGATTAAGATGTGGAATTCAATACTTTTAGCTGATTCACTGGGAGCCCCTCTATTCACCGTCAGAGGAAACCAGGGGCAAGACTGGAAACCTGCAGAGGTCAGTTACATCGGCACAGCAAATATCCAGGTGAGTCCTTTATGCGGACACTGTATTTGTGGCACTTCATGTAGTTTTTCATGTCAGAGCTAGATTGTACCTATATTAAAGGACGCAGCTGAAATATTTTTGTACCACTTTTTAAAGTGTCAATCATTGAAATCTTTAATCACGATGCATGCTCCAGAATACTAATGACCATCTATCCTTCAGTTTGTGATTGTGGGAGTCTTCGGTGAAACAGACAAGACTGATATTGCCATAGACAGTTTGTGCATTACAGAATGTCAAGGTAAGAATTTCAAATCTTGAAAACCCATGAATATGATGAGAATATGATGTATTATGTCAGAATAACATGGACACAATCTGAATAGTGCTCTGTTACAACTGCAGTATCTGTTACCTGTTTCAGCAATTACACCAACAACTCCAAAACCATCCACTCCACAACCATCAACACCTCGCCCATCCACTCCACAACCAACCACAGCTAAACCAACAACAGCTGGACCATCAACACCTCAGCCATCCACTCCACAACCAACCACAGCTATACCAACAACACCTGGACCATCAACACCTCAGCCATCCACTCCACAACCAACTACACCTAAACCAACAACAGCTGGACCATCAACACCTCAGCCATCCACTCCACAACCAACTACACATAAACCAACATCTGGACCATCAACACCTCAACCATCCACTCCACAACCAACTACACCTAAACCAACAACAGCTGGACCATCAACACCTCAGCCATCCACTCCACAACCAACTACACCTAAACCAACACCTGGACCATCAACACCTCACCCATCCACTCCACAACCAAGTACACCTAAACCAACAACACCTAGACCATCAACACCTCAACCAACAACAACAAAACCACCAAGTATGTTATAATTACAGTTTTGGTGATCTCCTGAAAGATACAATAAGTGCTTATGCGAAAGCGGCGACTATGTGTAAAATTATGCTGCCCTTTTCTGTTCACAGTCAAATGTCCACCTAATGCTGAGTATATTGAGTGTGGACCAGCTTGCGTTCCCAGCTGTCAGGAACCCTCAACCAACTGCACTGGGCCCTGTATCAGCGCTTGCTTCTGCAAACCGGGTTATGTGTTCCGTGGCAAACGTTGTGTTCCTATTGAAAAGTGTGGTTGTCTGGATGATGAAAACAACTACTATGAGGTATACACTAAAGAGGGGCTACTGTAAAGGCTTGCAAACTAAATTATCATATTACCAACATTTGAACCGCTATTTCAAGTAAATGAAAAGCAGAGTTTGAGAATATCTGTTTCACTGGACTCAGTTCTTGAGGGTAAAGAAAGAACAGGGCTTATGTTTATGGGACCCACAGATAAAGAAAACACTCTTAGATCCATATTTGATCAGAGTGCAGTCATTTTCACTGTCTATTGTTTGAAACCGGAAACTCTCATTCTTCTGTTCTTCAGCCTGGAGAGATTATCTTTGGAGATGGCTGTTCTAAGCTCTGTCGCTGTAAAGGGAACTACACTCTTGATTGTGTGGACAACACCTGCTCAGCCACTGAGGAGTGTCGTGATGTTGGAGGAGTACCTGGCTGTTACCCAAAAGGTAGTGTCAACATGTAACCGATCATTTTTTTATTGTCTGTTAGCAATTCATTTCTCATCAGTTCAAAAACAGAAAAAGGTTCACACAGCAGTTTCACATTCCTTGTTCTACCTGATATATAAACGATGTCTTGCTCATACCTAAGTCTTCAGCCAGCAAACTAAAATAAGTTGAGCTTAAGTTAAACTTGCTTCTTTCAGTTGATAAATTATGATGTAATATCAACTACAAGGAGTTCTGTTCTCAGACATTCAATTCTTTCCTCTCTTCCTGATTTTGTTGCCAGACTCATCCACCTGCATTGCCTCTGGTGATCCTCACTACACCACCTTTGATAAGCGACGCTATAACTTCATGGGCAACTGCAGTTATCTGATGTCAGAGCCCTGCAACAGCACCGATGTACCTTACTTTGCCGTGTACGTAGACAACGAGAACCGTTACAACAAACCCACTATCAGCTATGTGAAGGCTGTGCACGTCCACGTCAAAGGAGTGAAAGTGTCCATCCTGAAAGGTGGAATCGTTCAGGTATGTAGGAAAGAGAAAGAGTACATGGTAAAAAGGGAATGAGGTTGAGAAAGAGAAACTGAAAAACAGCTAAATGAACAGGCAGCTGGAGTGAGGCTAATTAACATTTTTCCTCATGTACCACACATGGTATTTTCTAAGTTCCCATTCTCTGATGCATACACACAGGTGAATGGAACCAATGTGAATATTCCTCTGACTCCTGTGGATGGTGTGAGTGTGTACAAATCTGGGAAACACTACACAGTGGCCATGGACTTTGGAGTAACAGTGCGCTATGACGGAAATCACTACATGGACATCAAAGTCATCTCAGAGTGAGTACAATGGAATTCTCTTCCTAATTCTGTCTCACTCTTTCTGGCTTTACAAAAGTCAGATGTAACATAACCCTCTGATTTGTTTTGTGTAATTCTGCATCTGTCTGCGTTTCTAGCTACAAGGACAAGCTGTGTGGACTATGTGCAGATTACAACGGAAACTCAAAGGACGACTTCCGCACTCCCACTGGAGAACTGGTCACCAGTCCAAATGACTTTGGAAACAGCTGGAACACAGACCCAGAGTGAGACAGAGAGAAATACAAACACACACACACACACACACACACACCATGCACCCTAACCCATGGATTGACATCCATCTCTCATAATTTTTCAGATGTGATAAACCAACTGTTGATCCCACTCCTGACTGCACAGCTGAAGAGGAGGATCTGTATGAGGGTCCTGCCTACTGTGGCATCATACTGGACCCCAATGGTCCTTTTGCTGTCTGTCACCCCAAAATCAACCCCAACGTAAGTTAGACAAGACCAATCATACCTCAGTTGTTAGAAACACTGCTTACACTGTCAAGGTGTGGAAATGTTTGACTGACGTTTCAATTATGAGCTTTTTCATTTGTTGTAGCTTCAGAAACAGCTTATATAACAAACTGTAAGAACCCAAAGACAAAGGGGTTATTTGTAGGTTGATTTGAAACACGTGAATCATCAAATCATCAAGATTTGAGATAACCATTATTGTGTGTGTGTGTGTTTCTGTGTCAGGGGTTCTTCAGAGACTGTATGTTTGACTTGTGTGAGCTGGACGGGGCTCATTCTGCCCTCTGTGAGGCCATTGAGGCTTATGTCAATGAGTGTCAGGACCGTGGTGTCAATATCGGACCTTGGAGAAATGCCACTTTCTGCCGTAAGTCTCCTCTTCTCCTTTTTCATTTCTCTGCACAGTTTCCTGCAGAGACAGGAAACATGATGAAAAGCAATGAATAGAGTATCTCTACCATCTATATTGCAGTATTATTTATAAAGTTTAACAAATTTCTTCTCCCCCCTCCAGCTCTGAAATGCCCCCCCAACAGTCACTTTGAGTCATGTGCCGATCCCTGCCAGCCGTCCTGTACCTCCCCAACTCCATCCCAGTGCAGTGGGCCATGTGCCGAGGGCTGTGTCTGTGACCCTGGATACGTCCTCAGCGCCGGAGAATGTGTGAAGCAGGAATCTTGTGGTTGCTCATATAATGGACAGTACTACCAAGTGAGCAGCATGTTTGTTTTCTAAACATGTAAACCATCAGATATGTGACAAAAACCTTGATTACACCTTTAAGTCTCTCTTGTCATTGTTCTCACAACTATATTCCTTCCATCTCTAATGATTAGCCCGGTGAGGAGTTCTACACTAAGGACTGTGAGCTGCTATGCAAATGTAACTCACCTCTGGTTACATGCACTGCCGCTGAATGTCCTCCCATGCAGCAGTGTGGAGTACAGCAGGGAGAAATTGGCTGTTACCCAGTCAGTAAGTGTCTCTGCTATTTCATGTTGTCTTCTTCATGTTATAATGGGTACACTCAAGCGACATAACACACAAAACCTCATATAGAAAGATAAAGTTCAACTGGATTTTTTACTAAGACAGTTCAAGCCTTAGTAAGAATATATGGCATTATCCTACACAACTATGTTTTAAGATACCATTGTTTGGATACACACTGAAGCATCTTTCACAACCACTGTATGGTTCTGTCATGTCTGGACTTCTGATAATTATGCAGCTCCAGTGCTGTACCACCAGGTGCCAGTAGTAACCCAAGATTTAGCAAGGCTGCATTTCTCAGCCAGTGTCCTTCAAATTTCCAGGACAAGAAAAGATGTGAAAGGCAATAATAATAAAAAAAAGAATAGTCCTTAAAATCATTACACATTACCAAAATTTTGCAGAGGCATCTAAAATGTCAGTTTTTCTTGATAGATTCAGGTTATCATAATTCTGTTGGTTGCATCTTTGATCGGGATAGAAACTTCCGACAATAACTGATATAGTGAGTTTAGTCATTTTTGTGAAGAGTGTCACAGGTAAAGAAAATAAATATCATGCTGATGTGAAGCACTGTATTCCTTCACGTGAAACTCTACTTTCTCCTTCATAGCCTCTGAAGATTGCATCATCTCTGGTGACCCCCATTATCAGACCTTTGATGACAAATTTTTCACCTTCATGGGCACTTGTACTTACACCCTGGCCCGCACCTGCAAAAACAACACAGGTAAGAGACCTCCCAGTCTCAAGACGCCCAATGTATTCAAACATGTCAGGTACCTTTTTGAGAAATGCGAGAACATTTTATTTTACACCTGCTACTGTAACCACATTGGCCTTTATAACAGGAGTTCCTTTACATCATCCCATCATGATATTTTGACGATGCTGGTGTTTTCTAGGGCCCTGGTTCTCTGTGGAGGCAAAGAATGAAGAGAGAGGGGTGTCAGGAGTTTCCTACCTCAGGAAGTTGTATGTGACAGTGGATGGTGTCACAGTGACAATGATGAAGAGCAGGAGGATTCTGGTCAGTACATACTCACTTTTCATACTGTTTCACATTACATAACAACCTAATTTCAAGCAATATCATACCTCGTTGAGTGCTCAGAGAACCACTGAGTGCTTAGTAAACCTCTGAGTGCTTAGTAAAATTTATCAGATTTTGGATAAATTTTTAAAGCATTTTAGTGTTTATTAACAGAAAGATATCACTGACTCGATCTTCTGGTGGTTTACCCATGTGTTTTTTTCTATTATTTATAATCTCACCAAAAAGGACATGAGAGCATTCATCTTAGAAATGGGTGGCAATTTCCTGGAATGCTATAACAAATCAGATTTAGTCCCTCTCTCATACTTACAAGACTTAATCTTTGCTAGAATCTAAAATCTTTGATTTTTTTATTTCTCTGCCTCTCTCGTTCCCTTATGTTCGTTTAGGTGAATGGACTGAGGGTGTCTCTCCCTCATTCTCCATCTCCGCTCATCTCTCTCTCATTGGCTGGACAGTATGTAACCCTAACCACACCCTTCGGCCTAGAGGTTCGCTGGGATGGCAATCACTACGCCAAGATCACTGTGCCAAGGTACCGTTACAGGTTTAAATGGTGACAGACAGTACACAGAGGGAGAATACTGGTGTTTTTTCTTATCTTTCCAGAAATCTGCGACCTGTCCTAAGATTGAGCTCAGTTAGATTCTGTATTCGTTTTCTGAGATCAAACTGGGACACAGCCCAGCCAGCAATCCAGACTTGGACATGAGTCTCTTAGCTTTGTGACAATAAATGGTTCAGAGGCCAAGTATGAAGTTTGTTCGGGGAAATCCTGAAAAAATCTCTGCTCATTTATCTCTCTCTCTCTTTCAACTACTCTTAGCACCTACTATGACCAGATGTGTGGTCTGTGTGGGGACTATGATGGAGACTCAAACAACGATTTCACTAAGCCAGATGGATCTCAGGCTGGAAGTTCTGATGATTTTGGCAACAGCTGGCAAACAGATGAGGATGAGGATGAAGTGTGAGTCTGCCTTTTTTCGCTTTTATTAATCTTTTCTTTTTTTTAAACTTTCATAAGTGAGTGGGTGCATGAAGTTGTAAGCAGTTTGTTTAAACACAGTGTGTCTCAATATATATCACAGACTACACACTATATTAGCTTTCTATTGAAGGTTGGTGCATTTGTTCATGTTGTCATGGTGATCTTTGATTCGACAGATGCAAACCTGACGTGACACCAGATCCTCCCTGTGACCCTGCACTGGAGGCTGAGGTATCTAACCCTGAGAACTGTGGGAAAATTACAGACACCACTGGACCCTTCAGGTGGGCAACTGTCAATTCAGACAAGAGATTAAACAAATAACTAAATGTGTATATCCTTTCCTCAAACGTTCTACCAATAAAAGCTTTATAATCTATCAGATAATATTTCTGTGAGTTTATAGCTAACCTTTTTCCACTTTTTCCCTCTCACCCACACACACACTCACACATACAGGGACTGTATAAATGTGGTGGATCCTCATCCATTCTTCCAGAGCTGTGTGTTTGACATGTGTCGTTACGAGGGCCAGCAGCAGACCCTGTGTGACCAGCTCCAGGCTTATACTGAGGCTTGTCTGAGTGCAGGAGCACCTGTGCACCAGTGGAGGGAGCCAGGCTTCTGTTGTGAGTTTTTCCTCACAAGCACAAATACACACACACACACACACACACACACACACACACAGAGCTACAATCAGATATAAGTACTAAAACTACATTGACTAGTTCTTAGAAGTTCTACAATTTTTTCAGGGTATTTAACCAAACCTCTTTCTCTGTGTCTCTTTTCTCTCCGCCTGTAGCTTTGGTGTGCCCTCCTAACAGCCACTACTCCCTGTGTGTGAGTGCCTGTCCAGAGACGTGTCTGGGGGCCAGTGGTCCTCCAGGCTGTGCTGATAAGTGTGTGGAGGGCTGCCAGTGTGATCCTGGTTTCATCCTGAGCAACGACAAATGTGTTCCTGTCAAAGACTGTGGCTGTGTAGACTCCCAAGGCTCTTACCACCCTGTGAGTTTACTCCTCACACACACACACACGCGCGCGCGCGCGCGCGCACACACACACACAAATATTCATAGTGTAGTGCAAGGAGGAGCATATTGCAATTGAGCATAATGCATTTCATGCTAGACTCATCTGCAGTGTTGAGTCTTTCATGTTGCTGTTTGTATGTGTTTAACAGGTCAATAACAGCTGGTATCTGAAGGACTGTACACAGCAGTGTGTGTGCTTGGGTGGTGGGATCATCCAGTGTCATAACTCACCCTGCCTCCCCAATGAGATATGCCAGCTACAAGATGGAGAATATATCTGCAAGCCAATAGGTACAACATTTAAACAGATACGCAAACACACATCCATATCCACAAAGCTGTTTGCTTACTGACACATTCATTCTTTTTCTTCTGACAGGTACAACACCAAGACCAACTACATCTGGACCATCAACACCTCGCCCATCCACTCCACAACCATCAACACCTCATCCATCCACTCCACAACCAACTACACCTAAACCAACAACATCTGGACCTTCAACACCTCAGCCATCCACTCCACAACCAACTACAGCTAAACCAACATCCGGACCATCAACACCTCATCCATCCACCCCACAACCAACTACACCTAAACCAACATCTGGACCATCAACACCTTATCCATCCACTCCACAACCAACTACACCTAAACCAACATCTGGACCATCAACACCTCAACCATCCACTCCACAACCAACTACAGCTAAACCAACATCTGGACCATCAACACCTCAGCCATCCACCCCACAACCAACTACACCTAAACCAACAACAGCTGGACCATCAACACCTCAGCCATCCACTCCACAACCAACTACACCTAAACCAACATCTGGACCATCAACACCTCAGCCATCCACTCCACAACCAACTACACCTAAACCAACATCTGGACCATCAACACCTCATCCATCCACTCCACAACCAACTACACCTAAACCAACAACACCTAGACCATCTACACCTCAACCAACAACAACAAAACCACCAAGTATGTTATAATTACAGTTTTGGTGATCTCCTAAAAAAATACAATAAGTGCTTATGTGAAAGCAGCGACTATGTGTAAAATTATGCTGCCCTTTTCTGTTCACAGTCAAATGTCCACCTAATGCTGAGTATATTGAGTGTGGCCCAGCTTGCGTTCCCAGCTGTCAGGAACCCTTAACCAACTGCACTGGCCCCTGTATCAGCGCTTGCTTCTGCAAACCGGGTTATGTGTTCCGTGGCAAACGTTGTGTTCCTATTGAAAAGTGTGGTTGTCTGGATGATGAGAACAACTACTATGAGGTATATACTCTACAGAAAGAGGGGCCAATGTAAAAGCTTTCAAATTAAATGATCGCATTATCCAAAATTTCGCATTGTTTTGATATTGTATTTTTATACAGCTTGTCTTGGCACCCAGTGGATGTTTTTCAAAAAAGATTAAACAAAATGTAACACACCCTCTCCTTTGTTCTAGGCCGTTCTTAAAGGTCAAGATAATAGCCATTGAACTAAACAGCCACTGAACTTAAGGATTTCAAAAACAGATCATCAAAACATGCTTATATTCAGGTTTGATTGATGCTTGAAACCTGAAACTCTCATTCTTCTGTTCTTCAGCCTGGAGAGATTATCTTTGGAGATGGCTGTTCTAAGCTCTGTCGCTGTAAAGGGAACTACACTCTTGATTGTGTGGACAACACCTGCTCTGCCACTGAGGAGTGTCGTGAGGTTGGAGGAGTACCTGGTTGTTACCCAAAAGGTGGTGTCAATACGTAACCAATCATTTTTCATCAATATATCTTTCTTTAAATTGTTTCTCTAATCAAATATAGTGGTACATCTAATATCTAATTTTTCATCAGTTCAAAAACTTCTTCAGTCTTCAGTCTTCAGTCAGCAAACTAAAATAAGTTGAGCTTAAGTTAAACTTGTTTCTTTCAGTTGATAAATTATGATGTAATATCAACTACAAGGAGTTCTGTTCTCAGACATTCAATTCTTACCTCTTTTCTTGATTTTGTTGCCAGACTCATCCACCTGCATTGCCTCTGGTGATCCTCACTACACCACCTTTGATAAGCGACGCTATAACTTCATGGGCAACTGCAGTTATCTGATGTCAGAGCCCTGCAACAGCACCGATGTACCTTACTTTGCCGTGTACGTAGACAACGAGAACCGTTACAACAAACCCACTATCAGCTACGTGAAGGCTGTGCACGTCCACGTCAAAGGAGTGAAAGTGTCCATCCTGAAAGGTGGAATCGTTCAGGTATGTAGGAAAGAGAAAGAGTACATGGTAAAAAGGGAATGAGGTTGAGAAAGAGAAACTGAAAAACAGCTAAATGAACAGGCAGCTGGAGTGAGGCTAATTAACATTTTTCCTCATGTACCACGCATGGTATTTTCTAAGTTCCCATTCTCTGATGCATACACACAGGTGAATGGAACCAATGTGAATATTCCTCTGACTCCTGTGGATGGTGTGAGTGTGTACAAATCTGGGAAACACTACACAGTGGCCATGGACTTTGGAGTAACAGTGCGCTATGACGGAAATCACTACATGGACATCAAAGTCATCTCAGAGTGAGTACAAAGGAATTCTCTTCCTAATTCTGTCTCACTCTTTCTGGCTTTACAAAAGTCAGATGTAACATAACCCTCTGATTTGTTTTGTGTAATTCTGCAACTGTCTGCGTTTCTAGCTACAAGGACAAGCTGTGTGGACTATGTGCAGATTACAACGGAAACTCAAAGGACGACTTCCGCACTCCCACTGGAGAACTGGTCACCAGTCCAAATGACTTTGGAAACAGCTGGAACACAGACCCAGAGTAAGACATAGAGAAATACAAACACACACACACACACACACACCATGCACCCTAACCCATGGATTGACATCCATCTCTCATCATTTTTCAGGTGCAATAAACCAACTGTTGATCCCATTCCTGACTGCACAGCTGAAGAGGAGGATCTGTATGAGGGTCCTGCCTACTGTGGCATCATACTGGACCCCAATGGTCCTTTTGCTGTCTGTCATCCCAAAATCAACCCCAATGTAAGTTAGACAAGACCAATCATACCTCAATTATTGTAGAGAAAATATTTCGGTTACATTTTCAATTATGAGCTTTGCAGTTTAACAAACTGTTTAAACATCAAACTGCTAGGATTTGAAGGCACATGGAGTATTTTTGTGAGATAATTTGCAATAGGCTATGTGAATTATCAAATCATCAAGATTTGAGATAACCATTATTGTGTGTGTGTGTGTTTCTGTGTCAGGGGTTCTTCAGAGACTGTATGTTTGACTTGTGTGAGCTGGACGGGGCTCATTCTGCCCTCTGTGAAGCCATTGAGGCTTATGTCAATGAGTGTCAGGACCGTGGTGTCAATATCGGACCTTGGAGGAATTCCACTTTCTGCCGTAAGTCTCCTCTTCTCCTTTTTCATTTCTCTGCACAGTTTCCTGCAGAGACAGGAAACATGATGAAAAACAATGAATAGAGTATCTCTACCATCTATACTGCAGTATTACTTATAAAGTTTAACAAATTTCTTCTCCCCCCTCCAGCTCTGAAATGCCCCCCCAACAGTCACTTCGAGTCATGTGCCGATCCCTGCCAGCCGTCCTGTACCTCCCCATCTCCATCCCAGTGCAGTGGGCCATGTGCCGAGGGCTGTGTCTGTGACCCTGGATACGTCCTCAGCGCTGGAGAATGTGTGAAGCAGGAATCTTGCGGTTGCTCATATAATGGACAGTACTACCAAGTGAGCAGCATGTTTGTTTTCTAAACATGTAAACCATCAGATATGTGACAAAAACCTTGATTACACCTTTAAGTCTCTATTGTCATTGTTCTCACAACTATATTCCTTCCATCTCTAATGATTAGCCCGGTGAGGAGTTCTACACTAAGGACTGTGAGCTGCTATGCAAATGTAACTCACCTCTGGTTACATGCACTGCCGCTGAATGTCCTCCCATGCAGCAGTGTGGAGTACAGCAGGGAGAAATTGGCTGTTACCCAGTCAGTAAGTGTCTCTGCTATTTCATGTTGTCTTCTTCATGTTATAATTGGTACACTCATGCGATGAAATCCCATAAACCTCATATGGAAACATAATTATTGAGGAGATTTCTTTTCTTATGTAGGCAATTCAAATACTAATAAAAAGGCTGTTTCCTTTGTCCTGCACAGCTATGTAATTGTTGTTGTTGTTGTTGTTGTTGTTGCTGCTGTTGTTCTGCACACTGAATATAACAGCTTTACAACAATTTCATGGCCCTGTCATTTCTGAACTTTGATAATTGTGCAGTTCCGGTTATGTACCACCAGGTGCCAGTAGTAACCCTGTATTTTGGCAAGGCTGCGTTTGCACAGCCAGTGTCCTTCAAACCCTTTAAAATATCTCGGAAACTATTATAATTTTTTTACAAAATGAATATGAATGAGTAAAATCTTAGCACATTAAAAAAAGTCAGCTATTCTTAATAATTTCATGTATCATGTTAGTTAGCCTACGACTTTGTTTGGGATAAAAACGTCTGTCCACAACTAAAAAGCGAATTTCGTAATTTTTGCAAAGATGTTCATGGGTAAAGAAAATGAATATCAGGCTGCCGTGTGAACTCCGAACTCCCTTTTTACTTTATTTTTGTAATAAATATATATATAGTTTACATAAATACCGACGATAACATGGTAGGCCAGCTACC
Organism: Chanos chanos; assembly: GCF_902362185.1. NCBI lineage: Eukaryota > Metazoa > Chordata > Actinopteri > Gonorynchiformes > Chanidae > Chanos > Chanos chanos. Next base: position 32,941,605 of record NC_044501.1, on the reverse strand, counting down.
TACTTCAGACCTGCACATACAAAATAAAAGAATGACCTTTGCCTTCCAAAAAAGGCCGTTATACACAGCTACATCTCAAACAGAGTAGTGCATGAGATTGAGAGGAGCTCAAGTGATAGAATGTTCACTTAACGAATTTAACGGACTGCCCCGGCGGTATTTCACATTGCGTTCATATGTAAAACATTCGTAGAAAATGTGTAGATTGATTAAAAACATTCAAGAATAGCCTCACTATGTGATAGAGGTGTTGGACTAACGAACTACACCTTATGATAGGGGTTAAGACAGATATTATTTCCGAAAAATATCGAAATAAATGATACGATATTTCGACATGGGACTTACCCCTCAGCCAGCGTACACGCGCTTCGCAGAGGGAACGTGCGAGGGTTCTAAAAGCACAAAAAGGGCAGCTCTAAGGATGTGCAGTGCACCACAGGGAGCTCATAAAAAGCTAATGATGACCCGTTATGTTTAAGTATGCAAAATGCACTACTTTCAAAGAATGCAGTTTTAACTCAGAAGTATAGTATTCCTTCGCGTGAAACTCTACTTTCTCCTTCATAGCCTCTGAAGATTGCATCATCTCTGGTGACCCCCATTATCAGACCTTTGATGACAAATTTTTCACCTTCATGGGCACTTGTACTTACACCCTGGCCCGCACCTGCAAAAACAACACAGGTAAGAGACCTCCCAGTCTCAAAAGGCCCAATGTATTCATACATATCAGGTACATTTTCTTGAAATGCGAGAACATTTTATTTTACACCTGCTACTGTAACCACATTGGCCTTTATAACAGGAGTTCCTTTACATCATCCCATCATGATATTTTGACGATGCTGGTGTTTTCTAGGACCCTGGTTCTCTGTGGAGGCAAAGAATGAAGAGAGAGGAGTGTCAGGAGTTTCCTACCTCAGGAAGTTGTATGTGACAGTGGATGGTGTCACAGTGACAATGATGAAGAGCAGGAGGATTCTGGTCAGTACATACTCACTTTTTCATCGTCACATTACATCACAGCCTAATTTCAAATCCCTTTAGCATTAATGTAACAGCCTTTTTCAGAGTACAGACTGTTGGAGAGTTGTTAAAACTAGTTAACATTTTCTTACATAGTAATTTATTAGCACTCATTCAGAGGGATCACCCCATGAGTACAATTATTTCAAATTTCTGTCTAATTTTAAATATTAAGTTTTCATTAGTGTTTCAAAAGCACAAACACATCAAGGACTCTTCTGGTGGTCTATTCTCATGTTCTGTCTATTGCTTATAATCTTAGGATTACCAAAAAGGACAAAAAAAGGACATGAGATCTATTCAAGTTTTTGCTTATCCACTCATCTCTCTTTCTCTCTCTCTCTCTCTCTCTCTCTCTCCTTGGCTGCTTTATCAGTTGGTGCCAATTCTTATCCAGTTAATCCACTTGTTCATCTTCTCTCTCAGTCAGCTTTTTCCCTCCTTCTGTCCAGTGTCTCCTCTAAGATATGTGATATTTTCCCAGAATGCTTTTCATCAGTGGAGCTTAATGCCCCTCCCATACTTATCAGAATTAACCATTGGATTTTCCGCTCTCTCTTCTTCTCTTGATCTTGCAAATATCTCTCTTCAGGTGAATGGACTGAGGGTGTCTCTCCCTCATTCTCCATCTCCGCTCATCTCTCTCTCATTGGCTGGACAGTATGTCACCCTAACCACACCCTTTGGCCTAGAGGTTCGCTGGGATGGCAATCACTACGCCAAGATCACTGTGCCAAGGTACCGTTACAGGTTTAAATGGTGACAGACAGTACACAGAGGGAGAATACTGGTGTTTTTTCTTATCTTTCCAGAAATCTGCGAGCTGTCCTAAGATTAAGCTCAGTTAGATTCTGCATTTGTTTTCTGAGATCAAACTGGGACACAGCCCAGCCATCAGTCCAAACTTGGACATGAGTCTCTTAGCTTTGTGACAATAAATGGTTCAGAGGCCAAGTATAAAGTTTGTTTGGGGAAATCCTGAAAAAGTCTCTGCTCATCTCTCTCTCTCTCTCTCTCTCTCTCTCTTTCAACTACTCTTAGCACCTACCATGACCAGATGTGTGGTCTGTGTGGGGACTATGATGGAGACTCAAACAACGATTTCACTAAGCCAGATGGATCTCAGGCTGGAAGTTCTGATGATTTTGGCAACAGCTGGCAAACAGATGAGGATGAGGATGAAGTGTGAGTCTGCCTTTTTTCGCTTTTATTAATCTTTTTTTTTTTTTACACTTTCATAAGTGAGTGGGTGCATGAAGTTGTAAGCAGTTTGTTTAAACACAGTGTGTCTCAATATATATCACAGACTACACACTATATTAGCTTTCTATTGAATGTTGGTGCATTTGTTCATGTTGTCATGGTGATCTGTGATTCGACAGATGCAAACCTGACGTGACACCAGATCCTCCCTGTGACCCTGCACTGGAGGCTGAGGTATCTAACCCTGAGAACTGTGGGAAAATTACAGACACCACTGGACCCTTCAGGTGGGCGACTGTCAATTGAGACAAGAGATTAAACAAATAACTAAATGTGTATATCCTCTCCTCAAACGTTCTACCAATAAAAGCTTTATAATCTATCAGATAATATTTCTGTGAGTTTATAGCTAACCTTTTTCCACTTTTTCTCTCTCACCCACACACACACTCACACATACAGGGACTGTATAAATGTGGTGGATCCTCATCCATTCTTCCAGAGCTGTGTGTTTGACATGTGTCGTTACGAGGGCCAGCAGCAGACCCTGTGTGACCAGCTCCAGGCTTATACTGAGGCTTGTCTGAGTGCAGGAGCACCTGTGCACCAGTGGAGGGAGCCAGACTTCTGTCGTGAGTTTTTTCTCACAAGCACAAATACACACACACACACACACACACAAGATTGCACTCATATCCTAGTGGGGGTCTTCCCATTGACTCTCATTATTCTGTAACTAAAGAATAGTAACCTGCTCTTAACCCTAACCTTAACCTTAACCAAAGAAATGTTTTGACACATTTTGTTTTATCAGTAACAACAATATAGCTTAGAAAAAAGTGCACTTTTTTCAGATTATTGGGGACTTACTATTCTCCCCAGAAAGATAGCAGTACATGGTGCACACACGTAGGCACACACACACACACACACACACACACACTCACACACACACACACACACACACACACACTCACACACACACACACACACACACACACACACACACACACACACAGCTACAATCAGACACAAGTACATACTGAAACTACACTGACTAGTTCTTAGAAGTTCTTCAATTATCTCAGGGCATTTAACCAAATCTCTCTCTCTGTGTCTCTTTTCTCTCTGCCTGTAGCTTTGGTGTGCCCTCCTAACAGCCACTACTCCCTGTGTGTGAGTGCCTGTCCAGAGACATGTCTGGGGGCCAGTGGTCCTCCAGGCTGTGCTGATAAGTGTGTGGAGGGCTGCCAGTGTGATCCTGGTTTCATCCTGAGCAACGACAAATGTGTTCCTGTCAAAGACTGTGGCTGTGTAGACTCCCAAGGCTCTTACCACCCTGTGAGTTTACTCCTCACACACACACACGCGCGCGCGCGCGCACACACACACACACACACACACACACACACACACACACAAATATTCATAATGTAGTGCAAGGAGGAGCATATTGCAGTTGAGCATAATGCATTTTATGCTAGACTTATCCACAGTGTTGAGTCTTTCATGTTGCTTTTTGTATGTGTTTAACAGGTCAATAACAGCTGGTATCTGAAGGACTGCACACAGCACTGTGTGTGCTTGGGTGGTGGGATCATCCAGTGTCATAATTCACCCTGCCTCCCCAATGAGATATGCCAGCTAGAAGATGGAGAATATATCTGCAAGCCTTTATGTACGAATCACACACACACACACACTCACACACACACACACACACACACACACACACACACACACACAACACATTGTCAAGTCTTTATACTTGATGAAACATTCTTTGTTTTCATTTCTGTCAACAGTTACAACACAAAGGCCAGCCACCACAAAACCACCAACAACAACAAAACCACCAGGTATGTTTCCAAAATAATAAAAAAAAATTAAGTTATCTCTCGAAAAATAGCTGAAGTGCTTATGTGAAACCAGTGACTATGTGTAAAACTATGCAACCCCTTTTCTGTTCACAGTCAAATGTCCACCTAATGCTGAGTATATTGAGTGTGGCCCAGCTTGCGTTCCCAGCTGTCAGGAACCCTCAACCAACTGCACTGGCCCCTGTATCAGCGCTTGCTTCTGCAAACCGGGTTATGTGTTCCGTGGCAAACGTTGTGTTCCTATTGAAAAGTGTGGTTGTCTGGATGATGAAAACAACTACTATGAGGTATACACATCAAGTATTTAAAGGGTTTGCCTGTGTAAATGCTTGAGAGCCCAAATTTTCCTTTATTTCACATGTTATATGAGATTGTTATACACTGGTTGTTCTTGGCACCGAGTGGACAATGTTTTTTGAGAAGATGAACAAAACGGTAGCCCAGCAACTATTTTGATCAAGACAGTTCTTAAAGGTCAATATAAAATGTGTGTTACACTTAAGGATCCCAAAAAACAGATCATCACATCATGCTTATAGTCACGTTTGGTTGATGCTTAAAAGTTGAAACTCTCGTTCTTCTGTTCTTCAGCCTGGAGAGATTATCTTTGGAGATGGCTGTTCTAAGCTCTGTCGCTGTAAAGGGAACTACACTCTTGATTGTGTGGACAACACCTGCTCAGCCACTGAGGAGTGTCGTGATGTTGGAGGGGTACCTGGTTGTTACCCTAAAGGTAGTGTTAACATGTAACCAATCGCTTTTAACAAACATATCTCGATTTAAAACATGTTTCTGATTGAATACAGCTGTAGGAATTTGTCTATTCATACACAACTTTTTATAAGGAATAAACAGATAGAGATTATCATACCAATATCATATCCCTTGTTTTTTTTTCTTCTTGACCAAATATCTAAGAACATCTTCTTAATTCAGTCTGATGCTTCTTATGCTCATGTTTCTCGTAATAATATTGTCAACTGTACGTTTTCCTTTCCTGATTTTGTTGCCAGATTCATCCACTTGCATTGCCTCTGGTGATCCTCACTACACCACCTTTGACAAGCGACGCTATAACTTCATGGGCAACTGCAGTTATCTGATGTCAGAGCCCTGCAACAGCACCGATGTACCTTACTTTGCCGTGTACGTAGACAACGAGAACCGTTACAACAAACCCACGATCAGCTATGTGAAGGCTGTGCACGTCCACGTCAAAGGAGTGAAAGTGTCCATCCTGAAAGGTGGAATCGTTCAGGTATGTAGGAAAGAGAAAGAGTACATGGTAAAAAGGGAATGAGGTTGAGAAAGAGAAACTGAAAAACAGCTAAATGAACAGGCAGCTGGAGTGAGGCTAATTAACATTTTCCTCATGTACCACGCATGGTATTTTCTAAGTTCCCATTCTCTGATGCATACACACAGGTGAATGGAACCAATGTGAATATTCCTCTGACTCCTGTGGATGGTGTGAGTGTGTACAAATCTGGGAAACACTACACAGTGGCCATGGACTTTGGAGTAACAGTGCGCTATGACGGAAATCACTACATGGACATCAAAGTCATCTCAGAGTGAGTACAAAGGAATTCTCTTCCTAATTCTGTCTCACTCTTTCTGTCTTTACAAAAGTCAGATGTAACTTAACCCTCTGATTTGTTTTGTGTAATTCTGCATCTGTCTGTGTTTCTAGCTACAAGGACAAGCTGTGTGGACTATGTGCAGATTACAATGGAAACTCAAAGGATGACTTCCGCACTCCCACTGGAGAACTGGTCACCAGTCCAAATGACTTTGGAAACAGCTGGAACACAGACCCAGAGTGAGACAGAGAGAAATACAAACACACACACACACACACACACACACACCATGCACCCTAACCCAAGGATTGACACTGATTGACATCCATCTCTCATAATTTTTCAGATGTGATAAACCAACTGTTGATCCCACTCCTGACTGCACAGCTGAAGAGGAGGATCTGTATGAGGGTCCTGCCTACTGTGGCATCATACTGGACCCCAATGGTCCTTTTGCTGTCTGTCATCCCAAAATCAACCCCAACGTAAGTTAGACAAGACCAATCATACCTCAGTTCTTATAGAGAAAATATTTGGGTTACATTTTCAATTATGAGCTTTGCAGTTTAACAAACTATTTAAACATCAAACTGCTAGGATTCAAAGGCACATGGAGTGTTTTGTGAGATAATTTGCAATAGGCTATGTGAATTATCAAATCATCAAGATTTGAGATAACCATTATTGTGTGTGTGTGTGTGTCAGGGGTTCTTCAGAGACTGTATGTTTGACTTGTGTGAGCTGGATGGGGCTCATTCTGCCCTCTGTGAAGCCATTGAGGCTTATGTCAATGAGTGTCAGGACCGTGGTGTCAATATCGGACCTTGGAGAAATGCCACTTTCTGCCGTAAGTCTCCTCTTCTCCTTTTTCATTTCTCTGCACAGTTTCCTGCTGAGATAAGCAACATGATGGAAAGCAATGAATAGAGTATTTCTACCATCTATACTGCAGTATTATTTATAAAGTTTAACAAATTTCTTCTCCCCCCTCCAGCTCTGAAATGCCCCCCCAACAGTCACTTCGAGTCATGTGCCGATCCCTGCCAGCCGTCCTGTACCTCCCCATCTCCATCCCAGTGCAGTGGGCCATGTGCCGAGGGCTGTGTCTGTGACCCTGGATACGTCCTCAGCGCTGGAGAATGTGTGAAGCAGGAATCTTGCGGTTGCTCATATAATGGACAGTACTACCAAGTGAGCAGCATGTTTGTTTTCTAAACATGTAAACCATCAGATATGTGACAAAAACCTTGATTACACCTTTAAGTCTCTATTGTCATTGTTCTCACAACTATATTCCTTCCATCTCTAATGATTAGCCCGGTGAGGAGTTCTACACTAAGGACTGTGAGCTGCTATGCAAATGTAACTCACCTCTGGTTACATGCACTGCCGCTGAATGTCCTCCCATGCAGCAGTGTGGAGTACAGCAGGGAGAAATTGGCTGTTACCCAGTCAGTAAGTGTCTCTGCTATTTCATGTTGTCTTCTTCACATGATATTATACAGGGTATGCACAGGTAATGCCGCACCGGATTTTGTGTAAGGTCACTGAGGTGATTAAAAATTTATACTGTGATATATACTGTGATTGGAACAAAGAAGGTGGCGGACATGATTTTTTTTTAACACTATTTAAGAAAGACTCTTTTTGACTATATATAAAACATATGAAGCAGTAAGGAAGGGTCCCACTCATTAATTGTGTCATTTATGTGTACTTTTAATACTTAAGTACATGTACTATCAGATAGTTCAAAACCTCCTTTTGAATCATTTTCTCACTGGTTACTTTGCATTTTAGTTGACTCATTTTCCATAGAGATATTTTTGAATATATAATGGATGTCATGCTGATGTGAAGCACTGCATTCCCTCACGTAAAACTTTACTTTCTCCTTTATAGCCTTTGAGGATTGCATCATCTCTGGTGACCCCCATTATCAGACCTTTGATGACAAATTTTTCACCTTTATGGGCACTTGTACTTACACCCTGGCCCGCACCTGCAAAAACAACACAGGTAAGAAACCTCCCAGTCTCAAAAGGCCCAAAGTATTCAGACATATCAGGTACCTTTTTGAGAAATGCGAGAACATTTTATTTCATACTTGCGGATGTTATGAAGACATGCCTCCTGGGACACCCATAATTACTTTAGATTGGGAACTATAGAGTGGGAAAGGGATTTTAAAAACAGGAATTTTTCAGAGACCTGACAAATATCTCAGCTTGCTGTATCAATGTTGGTCCGCACAACAGGAGTTCCTTTACATCACACCATCATGGTATCTTGACGATGCTGGTGTTTTCTAGGACCCTGGTTCTCTGTGGAGGCAAAGAATGAAGAGAGAGGGGTGTCAGGAGTTTCCTACCTCAGGAAGTTGTATGTGACAGTGGATGGTGTCACAGTGACAATGATGAAGAGCAGGAGGATTCTGGTCAGTACATATTCACTTTTTCATCGTCATATTACATCACAACCTAATTTCAAATCTCCTCAGCAGTAATGTTATTCCTTTTGTGGAATAAAAGCCACTGGAGAGTTATTAAAACTAGTAAAGGTTTCCCATGTAGCATTTTATTAGCCCTCGTTCAAAGGGGTTATTCCATGAATACAATGATTTAGAAAATTCTGTGTAATTCTAAATCACAGAATTTTTTAAACATTTATTAACATTTCAAAGCCACAAAGACATCAATGAGTCTGTCTTCTGGTGCTTTGGTCACATGCTCTGTCTATTCCTTATAATCTTAGGATTACCAAAAAGGACATGAGATCTATTCCAGTTTTTATTTGGCTGCTTTATCAGTCAGTGTCATTTCTTATCCGGTTAATCCACTTGCTCATCTTCTCTCTCAGTCAGCTTTTTTTCCTCCTTCTCTTCAGAATCTTCCTTAGAAATAGGTGGCAATTTCCCAGAATATTTTTTTATCAGTGGAGCTTAATCCCCCTCTCATACTTATCAGAATTAACCATTTGGTTTTCCCATCTCTCTTCTTCTCTTTATCTTGCAAATCTCTCTCTCTCTCTAGGTGGATGGACGGAGAGTTTCTCTCCCTCATTCTCCATCTCCGCTCATCTCTCTCTCATTGGCTGGACAGTATGTCACCCTAACCACACCCTTCGGCCTAGAGGTTCGCTGGGATGGCAATCACTACGCCAAGATCACTGTGCCAAGGTACCGTTACAGGTTTAAATGGTGACAGACAGTACACAGAGGGAGAATACTGGTGTTTTTTCTTATCTTTCCAGAAATCCGCGAGCTAAGATTAAGCTCAGTTGGATTCTGCATTTGTTTTCTGAGATCAAACTGGGACACAGCCCAGCCATCAGTCCAGACTTGGACATGAGTCTCTTAGCTTTGTGACAATATATGGTTCAGAGGCCAAGTATGAAGTTTGTTTGGGAAAATCCTGAAAAAGTCTCTGCTCATCTCTCTCTCTCTCTCTCTCTCTTTCAACTACTCTTAGCACCTACTATGACCAGATGTGTGGTCTGTGTGGAGACTATGATGGAGACTCAAACAACGATTTCACTAAGCCAGATGGATCTCAGGCTGGAAGTTCTGATGATTTTGGCAACAGCTGGCAAACAAATGAGGATGAGGATGAAGTGTGAGTCTACCTTTTTTTCTCCCTTTGGTGCTTCTATTAATCCTTTCTTTTTTTTACACTTTCATAAGTGAGTGGGTGCATGAAGTTGTAAGCAGTTTGTTTAAACACAGTGTGTCTCAATATATATCACAGACTACACACTATATTAGCTTTCTATTGAAGGTTGGTGCATTTGTTCATGTTGTCATGGTGATCTGTGATTCGACAGATGCAAACCTGACGTGACACCAGATCCTCCCTGTGACCCTGCACTGGAGGCTGAGGTATCTAAACCCGAAAAATGTGGGAAAATTACAGACACCACTGGACCCTTCAGGTGGGTGACTGTCAATTGAGACAAGAGATTAAACAAATAACTAAATATGTATATACTTTCCTCAGACGTTCTACCAATAAAAGCTTTATAATCTATCAGATAATATTTCTGTGAGTTTATAGCTAACCTTTTTCCACTTTTTCTCTCTCACCCACACACACACTCACACATACAGGGACTGTATAAATGTGGTGGATCCTCATCCATTCTTCCAGAGTTGTGTGTTTGACATGTGTCGTTATGAGGGCCAGCAGCAGACCCTGTGTGACCAGCTCCAGGCTTATACTGAGGCTTGTCTGAGTGCAGGAGCACCTGTGCACCAGTGGAGGGAGCCAGGCTTCTGTCGTGAGTTTTTCCTCACAAGCACACATATGCGCATATTACAACTAAACTTACACTCACAAACTTTTTACTGGCCAAAGCTTTAACAGTCAAATTTACACAGTGTCATGTCTGAGCGTCATAGTCTTGTTTTCTGTTGAAGCATTTCACAAAGTTAACTGTCTTTTTTTTCTACCTATAGCTCTGGAGTGCCCTCCAAACAGCCACTACTCCCTGTGTGTGAGTGCCTGTCCAGAGACGTGTCTGGGGGCCAGTGGTCCTCCAGGCTGTGCTGATAAGTGTGTGGAGGGCTGCCAGTGTGATCCTGGTTTCATCTTGAGCAACGACAAATGTGTTCCTGTCAAAGACTGTGGCTGTGTAGACTCCCAAGGCTCTTACCACCCTGTAGGTTATCCCTGATTTATCGACAGTCTTCCCCCGCCAGTTTCTGTCTTTGTGTTATTTAATGCCCTATACTAATGTATTTGTGCATGTGTGTGTCTTAAACAGGCCGACGAGAGTTGGTATCTGGAAGGCTGTAAGCAGCAGTGTGTGTGTTTGGGTGGAGGTACGATCGAATGTCACAACACCGCCTGCCTGCCCACCGAGAGCTGCCAACTGCAAGACGGAGACTACGGCTGCAAACCACTGGGTAAGACACACACCCACACACAGTCACCCAAGACACTGTGAGCATGTGTGACCTATATATGCGTGTACGTGTGAGTAGAAAGACAAAAAAAGAACTGTGCTTACTTTTCTGGCTTCTCTTCAAGGTATCGTAAAATATACAAACAGCGCGAACATCGCTGAGAAACGATACTATAAAAAAGTAATTGGAATTAACACCCCCACCCCCTTCTCTCTCATAATCTGTCTTTCACAGATAAAGGAATCTGTTCTGTGTCTGGAGATCCTCACTACACTTCCTTTGATGACAAAGTACATCATTTCATGGGTGCCTGCTCCTACACTCTCACCAAACCCTGTAATGAGACCTCCGGCTTGCCGTACTTTACTGTGGCGACACGAAATGAACACAGAGGCAACAATAAGAAAGTATCGTACGTTCAGGCTGTCATCATCAATGTCCATGGCATGGAAATCATCCTGGGCAAGAGCCACAAAGTCCAGGTAAGAACCACCCCATAGAATAGAACAGAATAGAATAGAATACAATAGAATAGAACAGAATACAATAGAATAGAACAGAATACAATAGAATAGAATGCAATAGAATACAATAGAATAGAATACCAAATATGAGACTGGGTAAGAGGTTTAATTGCTCATATCTCTGTCACATTTTTATTGCTCTCTGTAGGTGAATGGCGCTCGGGTCACTTTGCCTGTCACCCTGCCTGACGGTGTGAAGATCTTCCGGAGTGGCAAGTTTGTGGTGTTGGAGACAGACTTCGGACTTCGCGTGCGATTCGATGGAAACCATCACGCCGACGTGTCCCTGCCTTCCTCATACAGCGGCCTTCTGTGTGGACTCTGTGGTACGCAATTCTTCATGTTTGTATATTCGTACTATAAATTGCAGTCCTCTGAGGTAAATAAAGCTGCTATCTTCTACCGTATCTTTGGCCAAACATAGTTGTTTGTCAGAGTAGCTGTTAGCAATTTGCAGTAGAGACATTGGGAGACTTGCCCACATTCATGAGTTGGTTCTCAATGTTATCTGTTTGTCTCGCAGGGAACTACAACGGAAACCCCGGTGACGACAACTTGAAACCAGACGGCCAACCAGCAGAAAATACTAACGATTTAGGAGAGAGCTGGCAGGTGCCTGATGACAGGCCTGAGTAAGTGACACTTCTTAGAGCCAACTACAGAAGAGTGTTGGGCGGGACAAGAGTCCACACTCATAAGATTGTGCCAGTCAGAGAACAGAGCTGGAGGACCTGCCAGTGTCCTTCTGACAAAATGACCGGTAAAAAAACTGATGCATACTTTGTATACTAAACGTATTGTTTTTCATTTACGCTCCTGTCTTTGTCTTTTCACAGCTGCACCACCGGTGGAGGGGTAGATAAATGTGATGACAAAATAGAGAATGAGGCTGAGAAACCAACCAGCTGTGGCATGATAAAAGACCCTAATGGTGAGACAAACACACACACACAAACACACACACACTCACACACACACACACACACACACACAGACACACACGCACACTCACACACAAGGTACTTCCAACACCACATCCCCCGCCCTCTACAATGACATATCTGTACTGCTTGAGTGGCCTCTGCTTTGTTAAAATACGACCACCAAAAACACGACCCTCATGCAAACAGGGCAACGCTTGTTCCTATCCATAACTGTTATCTATTACCTCCTCAGGCATCTTCAAGCCGTGCCATGAAGTTGTTCCCCCCAACGTGTTCTTTGAGAACTGCGTGTATGACCTCTGTGGCACAGACGGCTCGATCGTGGCACTGTGCCAGGCAATCGAGAGCTACGCCGACCTATGCGCTCAAGCTGGGGTGCCAATTGACTGGAGGGACAACTCATTCTGCCGTAAGTCAGCACATCTTTGTGTGTGTCTGTGTGTGTGTGTGTTTTTGTTTTCTGCAGGCTCTCAGTAAATCTTTCTCAGACCCTTTAGTTAACTGTGACACCGTAATCTTTCGTAGGCTTTTGTGTCTGTTTTCCTGTAATCAGTCTATGAGTAATGGGCGTGGGGTAGCTCTTTTGTGCCTTTCAGTGTGAGTTGCAGCTGTTTCCAACATCCTGACCTTCTCCCTCTCTCCACCTCCTCTTCACTCTCTGCAATTTTCAAACCTCCCCTCTCTCTTTTCTTCTTTCATTTCTCCTCTCTCTCTCTCTCTCTCTCCTCCTATGACTCACTTCCCTCCTTACCCTCTGTGTTTTCTCTTTTTTAATATCCCTCATTTTTATTTCCGTCCTGTTTTGTCTTTTTCTTCTTCTCTAAACAATCTTTCTCTCTCTCTCTCTCTCTCTCTCTCTTTCAGCATACAAGTGCCCGGCTGGCAGTCATTATGAACACTGCGGTTCGGCGTGCCCCTCCACCTGTCAGGACCCGGGTTCGGAGGGCAGTTGCAATGAGCCGTGTGTGGAGGGCTGTGTGTGTGATGAGGGACTGGTGCTCAGCGGAGACAAATGCGTGCCTTTTGGCCAGTGCGGCTGCACCGACAAAGACAACAACTACAGACCAGTACGTAACAGCTCTCACTGCTGCTCACCGCGCTCGCGTTTTAACAAAGAGACAAAACCAGTGAAAACAGAGTGTTTCATTCAATATGTGTTTCATTCTACGAGTCTCTCGATCCAAAAGTACCAAAGTGTAAAATGTAATTGAACACTATATTGTTCTGTGTTATGCAACATTGACTTTGTGTATGTGTGTGTGTGTGTGTGTGTGTGTGGATTCAGGTTGGAGACAGCTGGTTCTCTAAAGATGACTGCTCAGAACGTTGTGTATGTTCTCCATTCAACAACATCACCTGTGAGGCTTGGCAGTGTAGCCCCGCCCAGGAATGTAAGGTGCACGAGGGAGAACTGGGCTGTCACGCAACAGGTAAACAGACTGATTGTACCATCAATCCGTGGGTCCTACGAGCTTCACTAAAAAAAAAAAAAAAAATCACATGCACTCTGGGAAATGTAGTCTAACCTTGTTTGTGTTCTCTATGCAGGTGTGGGTGTATGTCACGTGGCTGGTGACCCTCACTACTACACCTTTGATGGCATCATGCACACGTACATGGGCACCTGTACCTATACACTGGTGGCGGTGTGCGACAGCTCCATGGTAACACCATTCACCATTGTAGCCAAGAATGAGGAGAGAGGCCAGCCAGAGGCTTCCTATGTCCGCTCTGTTACCATCTACCTGCCTGAAGCCACCGTCACCCTTAGCAAGAGCCGCAGAGTACTGGTAAGTGGAGTCACGGAGAAAGAGCAAGAGGGTGGAAGACAGACTATTAAGCAGGGACAGATGGATGTATGTAGGCATGTTAAATGTGCATGTCACAAATGCATCCTGAATTGATTTGAAGCAATGCCCTTTTGAAGTAAATGGTCACTCATGCAGAGATAAAGGCCAAGAGATGTAAACATCATATGATGCACTGAATGCACATCAAAAAACAACAGAATAGAATGGAACAGAATAGAGTAGAACAGAATAGAATAGAGTAGACATTGTAGTGATAAGAGCTGTAAAGTTGTTATTAAATGAGTAAATGTTGTAATTTATGTGTTCATACTCATTTGTTTCGTCCTGTCTCTAGCTGAACGGTGTTAGAGTGAAAACCCCACTGGATCTCCCGGCAGCCAACGCTCGTGTGTTCACCAGCGGAGTGAACAGCGTGTTGAGCACAGACTTTGGCCTCATTGTCAAGTTTGATGGAAATCACCATATAGAGATCACTGTGCCTGGAGACTACTTCAACAAGGTATCAGAGGAAAACTGACAGGAGCAAGGGGGAAAAAAGCAAAAAACTTAAGCATAATAAATTAAGCAATAATAAACTAAAGCCTAAATGAAATATTGTTGCTTTTTTTTTTCTTAACTGAATTGTAGTGTATAAAGTAATTGTTGTGGTTTTTCTACTCATCAAGAAGCAATCAGTTTATCAAATACACTTTAAATCCTCTTTTGCAAGCTCTTTATTCATCCTCTCCCTGTATGTCCTGTGTGTCCCCAGCTGTGTGGTATGTGTGGGAACTACAACGGCAATTCCGCAGACGATAATCTGATGCCCAACGGAGAACCGGCTAAAGACGTCATCCAGCTGGGTGACAGCTGGAAGGCAGAGGGAGACAGTGACCCCGGGTGAGTACATTCATACAGGCTTTTTCATATTTTCATACTGGCACAGTGCAAGAAAATACAACATAATGTCCCTGCTATACAGAGAAAGTTAGTAATGCTAGCAATGCTAATTAGCAACGCTAATGTGAAAATAAAGATAGGACACTGTTAAAAACAACAAAAAAAAAGTACAAAAAGAAAATCACTGACAAACATGGCACAGTTTAAAACGAATAAATGTATCTGAGTTTAATGTTCGGTCACTGGTCAAGACTGACAAATCATGATCCGAGTTAAAGATAATTTACAAGGATCAGAATCATTCGAGAATCAACACATGCCATCTTTCGTTCTTCTAACCAACATCCCCTCTATTTTTATTTCCTTCCACTCTTTTTTTGCCCATCCCTGCAGATGCCAACCAGACCTACGTCCAGACTTACACCCCAACTGCACAGCCCAGGAGGAAGAAGCATTTAACTCCCAGTGCTCGGTAATCCTGTCCGATCACTTCAAGCCCTGTCACGCACTCATCTCTCCCGACGCTTTCCTAAATAACTGCGTCTACGACATGTGTGAATACAACGGTATGGAGTCCACACTCTGCGACAACGTAGAGGCCTACGCCCAGGCGTGCCAGACTGCAGGAGTCACTATCAGCTGGAGAAGCAGCACCTTCTGCCGTGAGTAATCCCAAAACAAGATGGATTGGGGGGGGGCGCATAAGACGAGGATGGGTGGGCGGGGTGAGTGGAGAAAGAGAGTGAGACAGGAGAATAAAGTGTAGGAGATGAGGGTGGAGGTCAAAGTTAAGAGCCGTTTATAGAGAGTTCAATAAAGACAGGAAATCATCTTGAAGTGAGGAAGACAAGGTAAAAGTCACAATAAAGGTCATACAACAAACAAACACATAAAGTGAAATGAAGACGTTTTTTGAAAAAACCTAAAAACCTCAAAAAAAAAAAACAAACAAACAAAAAAAACAACCTCTTCTGTTTTGACGCTTCATCTCCGTTCCTTCCTTTCACTTTCCACAGCTCTACCTTGCCCTCCAAACAGCCATTATTCAGAATGCACCGCCCCGTGCCCGCCCACCTGCGCAGACCTCTTCCCCATCTTCTGCCCTCTGCCCGCCGACGGCTGCGCAGAGGGCTGTCAGTGCGACGGCGGCTTTGTCCTCAGCGCCGGCAAGTGCGTCCCGTTGGCCGAGTGCGGCTGCACAGACAGCAAAGGAGAATACCATGACGTAAGTTCCCAGCAACACCCGAATCTTGCCAAACCATCCCACTGAAAACGTACATCTGGTGACGTTCTGCAGATTTGCGGCGATGTGCCGTGCGAAAAAAAAAAATCGACCTTATTTAGAGCTGATGGGGTGTAAATGAACTCACGTATAAAATCCACCGCTTTTTGAGGATTCATGGCCTACCGTGGTATGATGTGGAAAACGCAGTGAATGATAATGGCTCTCTTTATCACAGGTGGAGGACACCTGGTTGACAGAGCGCTGTGAACAGCAGTGCACTTGTAACCTTGGAGGAACGGTGACTTGCACATCCTTTGAATGTGACGATGAATCAGTCTGCTCCGTTGATAAAGACGGAGACCGTTACTGCAAACCTGAGAGTGAGTTCAAACTCGGTTTGCTGATTTGTCTGTGTTTTTAAATAATTATCATATTTACCCATTGGAGCAATGTTCTTAATGTGCTGAGGGGTAACTCTTGGGTTACCTCGGCAAAGCACTTCAGTTCTGATTAATGCAAAATAATAAATGCATATTTAACTTGTCCTCTCTCTTCCTCTCTCTCTCTCTCTCTCTCTCCCTCTCTCTCACAACCACACCATCCTATAGAGTTTGACAAGTGCACTATTTCCGGAGATCCTCACTATCGCACCTTCGATAATTTCAAGCATCACTACCAGGGTCCATACACCTATGTCCTGACAACAACTCATAACCTCCCCAACACTCTGACTCCTCTCACGGTGCGAGGCAAGAACATTCGCGGTGGAGGCAAACGCAAAGTCTCCTACCTGCACGAGATCTATGTGGATGTGTACGGCGTCGACATCCGCCTCTTAAACAAGAGGAAAGTTCTGGTGAGTAAAACTACAAATGTTCCTCGCCAACCCAAAATTTTACGAATGGCACTGATACAGCTTAAACGGATTTTAAAGTAAATCAACGATGTTTTAATTTCAGCTTTTGTGAATTATGTCTTTTATAGTGAACAGAGGGCTGTTTTTAAGCTTAAATAATTGCTTTTAATTCCATCAACAGCATGTTCAAGATAGCTGAACCGTGAAACTGAATAGCCAGCTGTCCACATTACCCATGTTTCCCCTAGTAATTTCTTAGTTCCCTAAAGTCCAACTAGTCAGTATGTTGCTCCTGCCGATTTGATGACAAAAATGTGTGTTTTTTTCTTTTTTAATCAGGTTAACGGGGAGAAAGTCTCAGCTCCGTTTAGTCCCAAACAAGGCATTAGCGTTGCCAAGAGCTCACGTTACATTCATCTCTCCACCGACTTTGGCCTTGAAATACGTTTTGACGGCAAGCACCACGGAGGTAAGAGAGAGAGAGAAACGCACACAGACACGTGCGCACTCAGCACTCAAAAAACGTGAAGGACGGCCAAAGTAAAGAAAAGATAAGAAACAGCTCGCGTTGTGTGCTTATCGGGATTTGTCGTATAGTTCTGATCGAGTACCTAATCCGCATCTGGCCCTGATTTACGTGGATCTCTGATGGAACAGTTGGTCTTATACATACATCTGAATTCTTTTGCTCTGTTGTCTTATCTCTTTCTTTCTCTCCTTCCCTCTCTCCTGCAGAGATTATTCTTCCAAGCTCTTACAGGTCTCACGTTCGGGGCCTGTGTGGAAACTATGATGGAGTCACCAACAATGAGTACACTAAGCCGGACGGTACAGTGACACGTGATCTGAATGAGTTTGGGGATAGCTGGAGAGTGAATGACAGGCAGGTGGAGATCCAAATGTTAAACCTGCCTCAAGTTGTACACGTGGACAGGTGAGAGAGGCCCAAGGCTGACATTAGATTAAACGCAATCTGACATTAGATTGAACGCACTGAGTAAAATATTTGTACATCTGTGCAAATGAAAGAGCAAAAGAGACATTTCTTGTTTTCCTACGCATCCTCCACCGTATTTCGTCCGTCTGTTTTTCCGTCCTCAAAACTTTCTTTCTTCTTTTTTCATACCTGTTTTTCTAACTCTCTCATCTTTTTTTCTCTCCTTCTTCTGGCCCCTTCGAATATCCTGCTTGCTTTCCCTCTCTCTCTGCTATTCTTTGATTCTGTTCTAACCCTCTCTCTGTCTCTCTCTCTCTCTCTGCTATTCTTTGATTCTGTTCTAACCCTCTCTCTGTCTCTCTCTCTCTCTCTGCTATTCTTTGATTCTGTCCTAACCCTCTCTCTGTCTCTCTCTCTCTCTGCTATTCTTTGATTCTGTCCTAACCCTCTCTCTGTCTCTCTCTCTCTCTCTGCTGTTCTTTGATTCTGTTCTAACCCTCTCTCTCTCTCTCTGCTGTTCTTTGATTCTGTTCTAACCCCCTCTCTCTCTCTCTGCTGTTCTTTGATTCTGTTCTAACCCCCTCTCTCTCTCTCTCTCTCTCTCTCTCAGGCACAAGATGGAGCAGGAACCAGACACAGGTTTTGAGACTCAGGGTTGTACCCAGGCCACGCTGGACGACCTGAACAGTAAAACAAAGTGCGGTGCTCTCTCTGACCCTGATGGCCCCTTCGCTAACTGCCACGCCTCTGTCTCACCAGACTCCTTCCAAGAGTGAGTCTTTTCCCACCACCTCCCTTCACTCTGATCCTCAGCGTGAGAGTGTTTGTGTGTATTTCACAGAGTCGCTGTGTAATGACACTCCCATGAATGGTCTGTGAAATTCAGTGTGAACACATTCCTCTGACTGTTTGTGTGTGTGTGTGTGTGTGTGTGTGTGTGTGTGTGTGTGTGTGTGTGCTTTGCAGGGACTGTGTGTTTGACCTCTGCGCAGAGCAGGAAAGTCCTACACTGCGCTGTGAGAATTATGCCGTTTACGTTCAGGCTTGTCAGGAGGCAGGAATCACCGTGGGGGAATGGAGAATGAGGCTGAGCTGCTGTAAGTCCTCACACACACACACACACTCACACACACCCACACACACTCACACACACTCACACACACCCACACACACTCACACTGATACAGAGCTACTCTCCCTCCGCTTCTTTTTTTGTCTCACACAAACACAACCAAACTTAACATGTTTGGACTATGGAGACACAATCCATTGGATGGGGTGAATGAACACATAAACATGCTTAGATATACAAGGCCCATTATGAACTCCTTACTGGATTTGACTTTCTCATCGCACCTCAACACCAACAACATCTTCTAACACCTCCCCACCTCTCTCTCTCTCTCTCTCTCTCTCTCTCGGTTAAACACGTGTGTCCATACAGCCCCAGACTGTGGTGCTAACAGCACATATACAGAGTGTATGACACCATGCCCTGCATCCTGCGCCGACATGGCTGCCCCCTCTGAGTGTCAGCAGACCCACTGCGTGGAGGGTTGTCAGTGTGCCGCCGGTTTCGTCATGAGCGACGACTCCTGCGTTCCATTCACCGAATGCGGCTGCACCTTCCTGGGACGCTACTATTTGGTGAGTGCTTTTGTGTCCGGTAAGAGTTAGTTCAATAAATTTAGTAAAAGATCAGAAACAAACGAGTGAAGACATGATGAAGTGTAATAAAATATAGTATCGATTGTACGTGATGAAACTGATGTCTTACCTTTCAAATGCTGCTTGGAGTAAGAATAGGAAGTACCGCTTAGGGACACTGCCTTGGACATAAACGGTTCCTAGATCTATTTAAAATTGAATTATTAGGCCATTACTTAGGGACTGTGAGCCTGCCGAGGATCTTTGGGATTATTATGTGGTGAGGGACCAGGAACACTGCCCTAGTAATATCCCAGCTTCAGTCTATTCAGTTCAGTGCGTTCCTGAAATGTACCTGCCTTTGTTAAATCAAATCAAGTCCACTTGAGCGAGTTAAGAAATTTTCTTTTTTTAAAAGACTTTCTCATTCCCTCTCTCTCTCTCGTGTGCCCACAGATGGGAGAGAAGTTTGTGACAGAGGACTGTGCTCAGGACTGTGAGTGCACCCCCACCGGTGCCGTTTGTCAAGCCAAAGGTTGCAGCAGCACGGAAATCTGCACTGTCTACGACACCCAACGCAACTGCTACAGAAGTGAGTCCACACTCCACCATGTCCCTGAGCACACAGATTTGCGTCACATTTAAAATTTGCCTATGGATGTCCAGTGTCAAATTTCTTGCAATACCATTCATTCACGTTACGTTATTATTTTGTAAAGATAGGATTAAAATGGATCGCGATCAAACTCGATAAAAGTTATTCAATTCAAATACTGAAGTCCTAAGCTGTTGCCTTTTTATATACTAAGCTATTTCATTTTCACTTCCCTTTTTCCCCACCGTCAATCATCAGGCGACAACCCGTGTCTGAGCTACCCCTGTCTGAATGCTGGTACATGCGTAAGCACCCCAGAGAATTCAAATAGCTACACCTGCAACTGCGCCGAGGGCTTTGAGGGGAAGAACTGTGAAACAGAGGTGTCTCCAGCGGAACCGGAGACAGGCCTGGGTGCGTGTCCTTATACAGCATGACCCGATTAATATCTGGGCCAACTTTCAGGATCTGGTTCACCAGTAAAAATTTCGCTGACAAACGCTACAAACAGCTAGAAAAGTTCTATCCAAGTAACGAAGAGTAATGTAAAACGAGTGTTTTAAAATGAATTTCCTAAATAAACGTGTTGTGAGATTAAATATATAGGATGTTAGGTCCGACATGTTGAATCTATTCCTTTCCAATTTTTTCCTCTCATATTCTAAAAACAAGTCCTCTGTCTAAGGATCATTCTGTTCAGTGCGAGTAACGTGTCACATTTTCTGAAGTATTAATGTTTGGTTTACTTGTGGTGTTTTACAGATAAAGAGACCATTATCTTGATTGGAGTCCTCGTGCCCCTTGGTGTCATTATCATCGTATTGATTATCACTATCTGTTGCTGCAAGCGTAGGAAAAGGTAATGTTTATTTTATTTGTTAATTATATCTTTTAAACAAAGTCCTCAGTTATGGATGTCACACAAATTAGCATAGCTTTGATAAGGATCCGTCAACATCTACGGTATGACCAGTCAATTCTCAGATCATTTACCATCGGTTTAGCAATAACTCCCTCTTAATGTGCCTCTCAACAGCCACCAAAGGAAACACAGCGATGGAGAATTGTCGCTGAAGAACAAAGGTATGGGTCATTTTTCTGCATTTTGCAAAGGTTTCAAATCAGTTCTCAGATACTTACTAAAGATACTTCGTTAACTGATGTATCCTGAGGTGGGGTTTTTTTTAAGACGCAGCTCTGCACTGCATCATAGAGGCGAAATGAGTTCCGCATCAGCTACATTAGCATAAGCTAAGCTAGGAAAGAGACGAGAGGATATCGTCACGATCAGTCATTTTTCAGTCCTTGTTTTGCTCATTTCAAACTTGATTCAAGGAATCCATTCCTTAAAGCTGTTTGAAATCCATCGTTAGAACAGACATATTACACTGACATAAAAAGCCGTGAAAACAGTCTTTAGATAATAAACGCGGTTTGAAGGTCATGTGTTAGCGTCGTCTTTGAAGAGTAGTTTCTAGCATGCAGGATTGACCATCCTTTGAAACACTGAGGCTGATAAAAAAAAATTTTTTTTTCAACAGATCACCTCGATGTCCAATGCTCATCCGAAACAACGACAAATTCTACAAAATTCTGAAGTGATCGGCCATCCACCTACAGGCACTCAATCTCTGTAACGTTGAAATTGTGTTGAATATGTGTTTGAACGTGTGTGAGATTAACACCATCCACACACAACATCATCTCTGTAAACTTGCAATTTTATAACATTTTTTTTTGTTGTTGTTGTTTTATCTTTGACTTTTAACTTATTTGAAAACTTTAAATTTGGAGAATTTGTCATTTTTGAATGAAATGTATTGTAATCTTATGGGAAAAGTGCAATATTCTCCTATTTGCACCCTCTCTGACATGAATCAAATAAACTATATTTTGTGATGAAATATATATAAACTGTATTTTCTGATAATACAGACCACACACTAAGAACAGGTTTTCCCTAACTGCATTTATTCAAGTGCAACAACCCCATTGCATCATATCACACATTTTCAAATTTTGAACACTTTTGTGAATTGAACACTTTAAACTAGAGCCATGTCATTCAATGCATCTGAAACCAAAGCCACAGGTAAGGCTAGTCACAATAAGAAATACAAGACACCAATCAAAAACATTCCTTCTTTTTCCCCCTTGAAAATAAGTTAAAAAAAATTTCAAAATAAAGTGCATGAACAAATTAGGAAATGATTGTTCAAAACAGAAAAATGGCAATGTTCTGGGTTTTTTTTTCTTTTTATCTCGGTCAAGAACTAAAAAAAAAAAAATGGAATGAAACCACAGAAACAAACTCAGCGCAGCAATATCGATGGAGCCCACATTTGACCGAGGGCCAGAATGGTCAGCGGACTTCTTCCAGCAAAACAAGCTCTATAGCTCTATATACACAAGCAATGAAATGTTTTTTTTTTTTTCTTCCATCTTAAATTAAGTAACATTTCAAAACAGGTAAACAATAAACAAAAAGATTAGCGGGCACTCTTGAAAACAGACAAGATGCACCCTGCTGTAAGACAACATCTATCTATGGGAAGAAGACAAAAAAAAAAAATCACCACATTGCTTGACAGCATAAAAAATAATAAAAGCAAAGAATATATCTTTGACAATCTTACAATCTTAACAACTGAGGCATAACAAAGATCACGAAAAATTTGTTGTCCTGCTGCTTAGCATATCCCTTAAAATATTACTAGTCAAAGGAACATCTGAGGTTTTCACAATGTAGCTTAATTTGTATGAAATGTTCATCCAGGGTCAAGACTCAGTCAGTAGCATTATAAAAAAAAAAACTGAAATTGGATGGAAAAGGGAAAACATAGTCTCCAGTGTTGTACACATTGACATTAATATTGAAATGGTGTGATAAAAGCAATCTCAAATCAAATTTGATGCCAAGCAGTGGTTGAGTGTTTCAAAAGCCAACTGACAACCAGTAAAAGTAAAGGGCTTCCCAGTGCACTTCAAGCTTTCTTACCAGCAACTGAACATGTGAGACATTGAAATGCATTGAAAACAATCTCGTGTTAGCAGAGACAGTCCTGAAATGTCAACCCAGAATTAGCTTAAGTGATCCTGAATCACTGAATATTAAGTACAAATAGAACAACACAAATTATTTTGTTACAGTTCAATGGCGATGAATGCATCACTGTCTGCCATTTTGAGAGTGCAGTGTGTGTGCACTGATTGATTGTGACTTAACTGTGACTGAGAGAGAGACCATAAATCAAAATGGTGTCAGACAATAACGCAACACTCACGAGGAATGGAGTGTGACTCAGTCAGGGTCCTCTAAGGCGTAGAGGGTTGGTGTGTGTGTGTGTGTGTGTGTGTGTGTGTGTGTGGGTCAACGCTGAGCACTCTGAAGGTGAGAGAAGACAGACTGATAAACAACTGGCACTGAGGAATTAAATGGGAAAAAAATTAAAAAGTGAAACTCTAGCTTGGCAAAGCAAAACGTTAAGATACAGATATTTCCACCACACAGGAATGTATAGCGTGAAAACATGTTGTTTCATGTACCAGTACAGATGGTTACACTGTCAAATGTTAAAGGGCTGTCAAAAGAGCATCTTTATGGGTTTATATATATATATGGTGTTAGTTTTAGCAGTCATGCAAAAAACAACCACCCACTGTTGCATAAACATTATGAAGATAGGCAAGAGGAAAATGGAAATAACTGTTGCTCCGATATATGAAACCATTTTATGCGTGTGCGTATGTTTGCATGTCTTGAATATCTTCTGGAGTGTGTGCAGAAGCAAGTAGGCATAAAATTATAGGGAGAAAAAAAAACCCCACAAGCTTTGATATTCCTTTTCATTGACTAAAAAGGGAATACATTTAGAGAGGGTATGCCAGAGATTTCAGTTGTGCATAAGCATTACAAAATATGTACGCAGCAGTATTGCCGCTGCACCCTTTAAAAAAAACAAAAAACAAAACAAAAAACAAACAAAAAAAGACAGGAGGAACTTTACCACCTGTGTAAAATTCCAAACGATGAGAAAACAGATCCAGTGTGGCTCTATTTGTCAGTTTGACAACCAGTGTGACTTCAGACCACAACAACGGTCAGTAAATTCAAACACACAGTAAGTAAATGCTTTCAAGATGCAGCAAGACTTACCACTTCCCCCGGAGTCCACTGCATTCACAAACAAAAACAAACAGTTACTTTTACCTCCACATACAGTGCACAGTGGAGACTAGATGAGTTTAACCACTGTGACAGACTAAGGATGTGACTTATGATACTTCCAGTGACTGCTCTTGATGGACCCCACAACTCCATAAGACTCTGTGTGTGTGTGTGTGTGTGTGTGTGTGTGTGTGTGTGTGTGTGTGTGTGTGTGTTTGTGTGTGAGTGTGTGTGAGTGTGTGTTTGTGTGTGCCGGTGTGTGTTTGTGTGTGTGTGTGTGTGAGTGCGTGTGTGTGAGTGTGTGTGAGTGTGTGTGTGGGTGTGTGTGTGTGTGTGTGAGTGTGTGTGTGTGGGTGTGTGTGTGCGTGTGAGTGTGAGTGTGTGAGAGTGTGTGTGCGAGTGTGTGTGTGTGTGTGTTTGTCTGTCTGTCTGCAGATTTGTCTGTCAGAAATGTGGTCAAATGTACAGTAGACATGCAAATCATTTTGAGATGAAATTATTTACAACCTTAAATATAGAACATATGACAAATATGGGTTTTTTTTCAAGTAAAACACACAAAGAAAACAAAATCCAGTGAAATTCATCAGACCCTATTAAAATGTTACTGAAATGTCATTTTTTTTTTTCAGCCATGTATGTCATGTAGACTGCCTTTTTCTACATTCTGTTCATCGACAAACATTTCACAATTCAAGCCTTTCCCAGCGTAAACAGCTCTAAACAAACAATCGAATTACGCTACTGTTAGAAACGAAAACTCCAACACCATACTCCCTGTTGTTCCAGTGTTTGTCAGTCAGTTTAAGCCCCGCCCCATCCTATTCTTCTACCTGTTTGCGTATTTTCACGCGTATTCGCACGTGTGGGTTGGCGCGTATATTTAGCTGTGTGCCTCCAACACGAGTACCTTGCACTCTCGCTTGGCGATCTTGTCGAGGGAGAGGATGTTGCGGTCTGGGGGGAGGTAGAGAGGCCGGCCAACGGGAGACCCCACCGGAGGTGTGATAGCACGGCGTTCCATAACACTACCTGTCCTGTGATGACACACATACCCGGAAATGACCTCCAGCATAATACGTCTATTAGAGGGCTGGGGTATCAACTATACTCTAAGGCAGAAAGAAGCAGACATACCTAAGACAGTTATGAGAGACGGTGAGATAAGAAACGTGAAAAACGGAGAGTGTAGACCATCAAGAGAGCATGTTTGTCTTTACTGTCAACATCTTCACAGCATCAGGGAGATGTGTGAGGGTGTGCCTTCCATGGCTAATATCTTAAGAGCCAAAGCAACACTTCAGCTAATGCTGTAATCTAATTTTATTACTGCGACATCTGGAATGTGTGAAGATTTCCAAGAACTTTCAGGATGTTGCTTTAGAGTTCTGTGTGTGTGTGTGTATGTGCGTGCGTGTGCGTGTACCTGGTGAGGAGGGATTTGGAAGGTTGTTGATGGGAGAAGGACTGAGAGCGGCCCAGGCTCAGACTGGCCTGGTGCCGGTCCAGGATGTCCCTGACGGCTGGGCTGGAGGGGCTGTTTTTGCGGGAGAGAGGCCTGGCCTCCGGAGGCGGGTTGGACACGGATGCCGTGAACTGCAGCTTCAGCTTCATGTGCTGACTCAACTATACAAACACAGGAATTATGGGATAGCGGAGATCAGGAAGGTATTCAACAATATTAAGTTCTGATAAAAGTGTCAATCATAAGTATGACAAACCGAGGGGAAAGCATGTTTGCTCTAATTAAATTCCAATCTAATTAGCTCATTTCCTTTCGGAATACATGCGAGCGAGTTTATTAGGTGGTCAGTTTAGTACCTCAAAGAGGCCTGCTTTGAGTATCTGGAAGGCCACAGTAACAGACAGAGTGCTGCCCTTGCGACAGTAACCAAGGTTACTGAGTGGAGAGTGACACACCACTGCATTCACTGCAGGGTCTTCCTTCTGCCCGCGACCTGAAACAGAGACAAGACCCAGGAATGAGAGGAGACATAAGAGAGAAGAGAGCGATAAATACTGATGTAATGAGACAGGAACAACAATATTAAAAAAATAAATAAATACATAAACAAGGGCGTTATTTGCGGAGGGGGGAAAAAAAAACGCAACATATTTCTGCTTTCATTTTTGTTTATCTCTCTCGGTGCTACTAAAATGTTAGGGGGGGGGCTTTGCTTTCGCATGCTAAATTTGATCTGAAAACAAACAGGCAGCCAAACGGAGTGGTCCACACCTAGCCCTTGAGACTCGCATAATCCATCGGCAATGCTGGCTAACAATGTGTTCGGTTGTCTGTTCAGCACAGTGAAGCCCGCTGACCAGTTTCAAAGCGTTTTATTCCACCCCTCCACGTCCACTGACTTTGTATTACTGAACATTTATGCAGCCCACGCCCCAATGCACTTAATCTTCCACGAGCGCATCTGGATGCTGTCACCAAACACTGTTGGAATCTCTCTGTTTTTATAGTTCACAGTTATTGAGTTTTCTGCGCAACACGGCCAAAAGATACCCCGGCCTTTCTAATAGCATTTGAGCTCTCCCTCCCTTTGAACTCACATAGCTTCCCGTCACTCTCCTGCATGTATTACACGCTCTAGAGCTCAGGCTGTTCCCTATTCAATGTCTTTCTCAGTCAGTTTCCATAATGTGCTTCATACGCTAACCCCCCCCCCCCCCCCCCGTTCTCTTTGTTTTGCAACTCACTGGGCATCACCTACTCACTCTGTGAATCTCCCCTCACTCCACTTCTCTTCCCTCTGGCCCTGTTTTTCTCATTTGCTGGCTTTTCTCTCTCTCTCTCTCTCTGTCATCTGGTTTTCTTTTCTCCCATTTCCCTCTTTCAGACCAACTATTTCTACGTTCTTCTCATACTTCTCACCCCTTCGTCCATCCATCCATCCATCCATCAATCAGTCAACTCCTTCTTTACTTCTATCTCCGCTTATTCTCACCCTCAGGAGTCCAGACCAGCCGGACAGCCAGGAAGTCTTGTAGGTTGTTGAGTAGAGTGTATCTGACCCGAAAATGTTCCTGCGCCCTTACAACACTGGGGCAGCTGGCTGTCATCACAAAGCGGGGTCGGTCCAGCTTAACCCTGGGCAGGCTGTAATGGGTGTAGATGGAGTTGGTGAAGGGCAGTTTGGAGGTGGACCACTGCAGAACAGCCACCAACGGCACCTCCAGTCCCTGAGGCATGAACAAGTAATGCAGGGGGGAGATGAAACAAGCACACTCAGAAAAGGGACTGTATCTTATATATATAGATAAGTCTTTAAACAAGTTTTTCTATATACACATATATATACACACACACAGACAGACCCACACATATACATATACATACATATAAAACAGTGTATAGTGCAATTGTCAAAATGCTATAAATGCAACCTATACATAAGAGTGAGGATTTAAAGATTTTAGTCTCTTTTGTTATTCACACATAACTAAAACAAAATCCTCGTTTGCATCTGGTTTCGTTTTGCATACTATGTAATCTTATGCTCATTGTTATCATCACCTCAGGGATTTTCCCTTTAAATTATGTCTCCTTCCCTCTCACCTCATTTGTGTCTTCCTGTGTCTGATCATTCAGCTGCAGCTGGAACAGAAAGTTCTGCTCCTCTAGAGCAGTGAGTGTACTGGGAAGACGGCTGGACTCGCTGTCCATTCTGTAGAATGATGTCATGGCAACCTCTCCTGACTGGTGACTGGAGAAAAAAAAAAAAAAAAAACACAGAAGCATAAGGATCCAATACACCAAAAGCAACTCAAACAGCCAGGGGCAAAAAGCACGCAGGTGAATCATTAATTAAGCAATCTTTATCCGAGCAATTTAGTCAGAGAAGTTTCGTGTTTAATTAAATGACTCCGACTTCAGAGTTATAACAAGAGTATTTGATCCATGAAAATGTAAATGCAGTGGGAGGAAGAAGCTGTGCTAATTTAACGTAACCTTGTTCCAGCAATTTGGATTTGGCAAATATCCTAGTGATAATGAAAGCACTGCACTTGACCATACCAGACATTGTCAACTAGCAGCACTGAGCCGTCAGGCATCATGGGCAAGTAGGCCGTGTTGAAGTTGGGCAGGATTCTGATGTCTCTCACACACACCTCCTCCTGAGAACTTCCGTTTAACACTGAAACAGCGATGAGACGTGAGACAGGAAGTGACATAAATGAGACATTAAAGCTACGCTTCGAGCACACACAATGGGGCCATTGTCCCCTGAACAATGGTGTCACTTCAATAGGATGTTAAGTTTATATTTCAACAGACAATCCCCCTCAGAGAACGACTCGTTTCTGTTGAGAAGAAGCGTCTTACTGTGCGGTTATGTCACACTGTTAGATATTTAATTATACAAATTCCAACTGACAGTAACCCCCCCCCCCCCAAAAAAAATTTCCTAGTGTTTCAAATGTACTTTTGTACGAGTCTCTGAACGAGGAAGCTCAAACTAAAACCACTCTACACACATCAGTCTCCACTTCCCACTGGGACAGGGTGGAGATGGCCTATGAATGAGACAATTCTGACGTATGGCTGTGCTTTATAATACCTCACATTAGTTTCATGCTCATACACAATGTAGAAATCACACACACACACAGGGGAGAGGAGGGGAGAGGGAGAGGGAGAGGGAGAGAGAGAGAGAGAGAGAGAGGCAAAAGTTCATTGCGTGCTCTTGCAAGGATTTCTACACACAGCAAATGAAGGAATTCAGTAAGTTAAGGGCTTTGCTTGCTTTTCAGTTGTGCTGTTTTGTGAGGCTTTTAAAAACACAGAAGAAACACATGATCTAAGTTTCCTTTTTTTTTTTTGAACCACCATGAGTAGCCATGTGGCATTCTGCGAACTGAACATAGACTCCGCATTCATCCTTTTTCGATTCATTCTTTTTCAAAATAACTCAAGTAGCTTCTCTGAAAAAAAAGCATCGCTGTATGTCTTAGATATGCTTTTCGACATGTTTTCCTTCCTCCCTCTTATAAGGCCAGCTTAACAAGATTGTAAACTTTGTACAATTCCCACTACAAAAGGTCAAACATCAAAGCCGGCAAAAAATAAATAATTGCATGTATGATTCAACCATATTTCATCCCAGTCCTCCGGGACCCCATTCATGCGATATAATTTGTCAGTTTATTTTTGAGAAATGCATGGCTTTAATGGTCCGCTGATCATGATGGATTAACTCGGTAAGGTGTGCTGGGGGGTGGAAGAAACAGAAAATGAGGAATGGCATTGGGCCCATGAGAACTATGCAGGGAATCTCATCTAATAACTGTGCCTACTGGGGATGTTGTTAAGAAATTAAGAGAGCAAATCATTAAAGCGTATTAAATATCACCAGTTATAGAGACACTCTCTTCACCATAAGCAGTTATGACATAACGCTGCTCGGGGGAAAAGAAACTCTTCCCTCGAGCCACTGTTTACTTAACAACTCGCACGTACTTTATTGTTAACCTTCATCTTTGAGTGACATCAACAACAACAGCAAAAAAAAATGCCTGACTGGCGAAGCTGAAATAGCAATGACTAAGCTACAAATCATTCTGAGCTTGTCTATTCTTCTGGTTTGTTTATATACTTACTTATTTATTTATTTATTTATTTATTTATTTATTTATTTGAGCCCTGCCAGAGGGATGACTGTTGGCACAAATAACATCACGCCCGGCTTCCGCCCCCCGACTCTTACCTTTCAAGATAGTCAAGTGTCTCCCAGACACAGTCATCTGCTGACACTTCACTGTGGGCGGTGGTAAGACGTTCAGCGTGGTGCTGACTGATAACAAAAGACAAGACACGGAAGGGGGGGGGGGAGAGAAAGAAAGGAAAAAAAAAGAAGATTCATTATGTTACCCCTGGGAACATGACAACAGTCCACTCTAACATGTAAAGCGAGAATGCGTTTAGCATTGAATGAGGTTGGCCTTATGACAGAACAATGACATTCTGCAGTGTTAAATCTCCTTTTTAAATCATTGGGGTTATCTATTATTATTATTATAATTTTTATTTTTGCTTTTGTTGTTGTTGTTGTTATTGTTGTTGTTGTTGTTTTCAATGCGCATTCTCTAGAAAAAAATTAAACAGAGACATATAAACCTAATTTCTTAGTATGAATGAAAAGAATAAAGAGAAGAGAGAGACATAAAAAATTGGAATTAGCTGAGATGTAGCAATATGAACCCCACCAGAGATGAGATCAATAATGACATCATACTGCAATGGGCCACTGGGTACATTCACAACCAGATACCACTGGGTTGTATCACAACGGTTCTAGAACATTCTGTTGCTGGGGCAACAGGCAGGATGTTCCATCTCAAAACGCTCACCCTGGGCTTTGAATGTGTTGAGGTCCTGGCGGAAGGTTTGGCAAGGGTTCTTCTGCTGTAGGATGCTGAGGTAGCCCTGCTCCCGAATTTCGGCTTTCTCCTCTTCCTGCTTCCACACAGTCACAATGATCTGCATCAAGAACAGAGACACAGACGGTTGTGATGCACAATGGTTACGGCATGTTTAGTTTTGTACTACTTTTGATGGGAGCTCTTCAGAAAGGCAACCCACCCCTCCTTCTCCCTCTCTCTCTCTTTACATACATGCAGCTCAGATACAGATATCTGGGGGGACCCACAGTATAACATACAAAGGAAACATTTGAAAAAAAAAAAAAAAGCCATAAACAGCTGTCATCTATGTTTCAATGATGACTTTACCTTCACTTTCAGAGTGTTGACAGGGAGTTTGTCCAATGAAACAGTGAGAGGGAAGATGACCTCATCATTCAGCACAACAGGCTCATCTACAGGTGACTGAGTGAAATGAAGGAAAACAAACAGAAGCGTAAGGTAATGGGCGAAGAAACATATACAGGAAGTGCTGGACTCTCCCACTAGGCTTGGTTTACATACACGAATATGAGGCTTAGCCCTCTTTCATTTAACAGAGTGAGCATTTGAATGACTGCACACCACTTACTTCCTATATTTACTCGTCAAATGCCTTGTCCTAGAGTAGACCAGTCAGCCGGAATTTACACAGGGGGGTGTGTCTACGGTGAGAGCAGAACAAACACCAGACTAACCCTGCTTTACGTTTTTTATTAGGTAGCGGAATCCGAATGTCGTTCTCAGAGGTGCCGCTTCACGGGATGGAAATCTGTTAATTTAACTGTCAAGTCCATCGTGTCAAAGCTCCAGTCCTAGAAACAGGAATCAACTCGATTCCTGGATAGTCCGTGTTTTGAAGGATATTTATATACCAGCCAAGCACTGACAAAGCTGATTCAACCAATCAAGGGTTAGGTGATAAAAAATGACGCACTGTTTAATGAGCTGAATGAATATATCGTGATATTCTTTGTTCTGTGCTAAAGTGAGGCTGCACTGGTTGGTGTGGCACAGGGTTCCCGTTCATTTAAGCTTCACATGTTCCCCCTTACAAAGCTCTAAATACACAGATGTCTGATAACACAGGTGTGTGGGTAAACATCACATGAGCCTTATGCTCAATTCTTCTGCCACCTCAGGCTACCGAGCGCGCTCAGACGTGCTTGCATTAAAAGAAAAAAAAGCATACGTTTGAGAGTGGATAACCGACGGTAAACGTACGAAATGGGAATTAATTTATGTAACTCGTTACAATTTGTCTTTCAGTACAAGGCAGGAAAACCTCACGAGAAAGTCACTGAGTGCAAAGCTGCCAATAATTACGCTGACTGACAGTAAGAGAGGTTCATGTCCGTGCCTTTGCATTATCTCTGGTCAACACGTCGAATGGGGTCTAAAACAGGAAATATCAAAACTTCCTAGTTGTAAATAGGAGGCAAACTCGATAACAACCAACATGCATGCAATTTTATCGACGGTTTAATTGTCAATTTATTTATTACTACGTGAAAATCTATTTAAATGGGAAAAGAGAACCGTTGTCTTTACCTGTAAAGGTGCCTTGCGGAATTCTCTCACGCCATTACCCGGGTTATTGTGAATGAGGAGCGGCTTGCACTCTCTGAAACCTCGGTATCTCATGCCTCCTCTACCTGTGCAGCCTGTCTCAGCTGCGTCATCGTCGTCGGTGTCCTCCACATATTCGTCCCCACTGCTGTGGTAATCATGGTACAATGGTTGTGTCCTCTGTCTGTTGTCGCCAGGGCAGACACTTGCAACAGCACACAGAGAATTGGCCAGCTCTCTCCAAGAGCGGCTGCTCGGATGCTCTGACCCACCGCTGTCAACACCCGCACTCCCTGTAGACCCAGATGCAACATTTTGGGAGCGCAAGACCAGTAGAAAACGCACGGTTTCGCCAAGGTACAAGTGACTGCGACGTGGAAGTGTTCGATACCGAGCTGGATCGGACAAGTCCGAAATGGGCACGGCTGGGAAATACATAAAATACTCGCACTGCGATTCCATCATTAAAACCATGGCTAGACGATACAATGCACCAGATATATGTATCTGGTTACCTGGTATAAATTATTAAAAATACTGATTGAGGCCTCCTGTTATTTTCACATTCGAAGTAGTCAATAAAATATTATTCTCTTTCATTAACAAATAAATTTAAAAACAAGTAATAGCGTCCCATACCGCTAGCCAGCTTGCTAGCTGTAGCTGCACCCAGTGGACTCGAGCGTACAACACCGCCACAGTCCTGTTAATCGAGTGTAGATTAAAGATGGAGCAAGATAAACAACTAGGCAAGAGCAGTTGACATTAGATAGTTAAACAATGCTCAGCAGTGCCGCACATTTGAGGCTCTAACTGCAGGTCCTATTTTATGAGACTCTCGGCGACCTAAACTAAACGCATTTTAAAAACATCTTGCGTCTCTGAACATGCATTGGCATGCGCGCAGTACTAATGTTTGACTCGCACTTTTAGCCGTCTTAAACTGACTCATTCTCAGCTCTCAAAGCTCAAATACACATTGAGGAGTGCAATGAAATTACATAAACATTTATCTCAAATCGATTACGAATTTAAATTCTCGTCAGCTGACAGAATAGTTGGCAAATATTTACTCAACTTCTATCTTATCGTGTTTCAGAATACCTCGAATATTTCTGTTGCCCTGGGAAACTACACACTGGGAAATCAGTATTTAAATGTTTAGAATGTGTTCCTAGAGAAAAATTTATATATTCTTTTCAGTGAAATAAGAAAAAGAAAGAATAAATAGCACCAGAATAGGGGGATTAAAATCCTAAATCCTGCCAGATAGAACCAGATAGAAATAGTTCAGACAGAACTCAAACTGAAGAAAAACTCACTCAAAGTCACTGCTCTTAAGGAAAAAAAAATGTTTTTATTCCATTTGACTACATAAGAGTCAAACAAAGCAAATTCAACACACACCCGGATACTATGTACACAGTTTTGAAACAAGTTTAAATAGATTCAAGTAACAAGGAGAAATACAACAAGTATGGTTCACGGATTATAAACTTTCCCCCACACTTTACATGTCTTGTGTTTACTTCAAAAAAAAAAAAAATAAAACAATTTAGAGAATTCGC
Organism: Chanos chanos; assembly: GCF_902362185.1. Taxonomy (NCBI): domain Eukaryota; kingdom Metazoa; phylum Chordata; class Actinopteri; order Gonorynchiformes; family Chanidae; genus Chanos; species Chanos chanos. The sequence continues at coordinate 32,907,873 of NC_044501.1, read as the reverse complement.
AATGTCAGGAATGATAGAGGTTTTCTATTTTTCTAGAGCCTTTGTGCCTGTCTGTATTCATATACAGAGAAGCAGATTAGATACTGTAAAACGTGAATCGTAAAATCCAGGCGTGGACAAGGAACGTGAGATCACTTGTACAGTTCACAAAGAGCTTGCGCAAATAGTCGCAACAGCTAGATATGCAACAGCTTAGATAGCATTGCTGGCTTTCTTTCAGACCAACCTGACCTCCATATGCCCTCTGCCTATGCTTCGTACTTTTTAGACGTCTCCTTCTTTGGATGTCAGTTTGATCAAATCTGATATGAATCATGTTCCGAGTTTTATCTATTTTTATCACTTGCAAATAAGCTCCTGAGGGATTCTTTCGCTCGGTTTACTCGCTTCAAAAAAAAACAAAAACAAAAACAAATGTTGACATTTGTGAAACATGTACAAAAACAAAAGACTTAACACAAGATTTTTTTTGTTTTGTTTTGTTTGTTTGTTTGTTTCTTCTCTACAAATGCAACTGACAACTCTTTGGCATACCTTAAATGCAGTCATACATACTGACATTCAAGATTTGTTTCCTTTTTCTGTACAGCTTTGCGACATTCAGACATTGAAACCAAGTGATGCAATGTGACACAAAGTCACGGTACCAAAGGTATCTCTATGGAGACAGTCCCATCATTTCAAGCTGACTATGATGACAATGCTAAAGATCACACAGGGCAGTTTCCGGCAGTAATGCACAGGGTTAGGCTGAAAGCCGCGCATTCTAAGATGTGAGTGCGCAAAGGACATCACTGAAATGTGTGTATCTTCCTAAAGAATGGTTGCAAAAAAAAAAAAAAAAAGGAAGAAAGAAACTGAAACTAGCCCTCCACAGAGTACTACCATTATTTGCCAATTACAATGCAATATACTAAATAATGATAATAGAATAAAACTTCCATAGTGTAAAAGCTGAAATTCTACGCATGCATGCTTGTAAAAGAGTAAAGAGCCAAGCTCCTCTGGAGCACGTAAGCTGTCAAGAACGCTATCTGCAACATGCATATTCTACTTTCACCGCACATATAGTACCAACTCAAATACATACTCACATACATGTGTGTGCATGGTGTAATGTCAGTTTAATTATGGTTACAATAAAATATGTCAGGAGTAATGGGACACTACACGGCATTCAAATTTAAATGCTTATTAGCTGGTTTCTTTTTTGTTTTTCCGTTTTGGTCTTGTTTTTGTTTTTGTTTTTTATGAAACTAAGACGGCTGCACAGTGAATTCAGGTAAATTTGTGGTACATCTTTTTTATGTATCACCATCATCAGTTGAGGCAATACATACTTAAGTCCTCAAATGAAAATAAATACAGTATGTGTAACAAAAGTTACAAAAAAAAAAAAACAATACATCAAGCTTTGTAAAAGCACTGCTCTGTGGACGTTTTGTACTCTAAGGCAAAATAACTGTTTCAGTGTTTCATTCGGGGGCCAGCATGGAGATCTGTCTGTGATAGATGTTGCTCAACTATCACTGATGAAGTGGAACTAAATCTGATGGCAAAACATGTCAGCGTAAGATGTACAAGAGCCAAAATACATTTTAACAGAAACTTTAACAAATATTTACTGAATATTAGCCAGTAAATTTTTTAAAACTTGTTATATTTGGGGTTTGTTTTTTGTTTTGTTTTTTTTTTAATTTTAATGACTTAATAAAACATCAGTAATCAACACTGAACGTATAGCTAACCAAAGTAATAATATCTGAGAACTGTTCAAATGGAGGCATTTGAATTTTGGAATTGCCTTTGCAAAATATGACTGCATGTAACAGCATGACCACTGCACTCAATATGAGAGATAAATGTGTAAGCAATTATTTCACAGTGCCACCAACCAGAAAACGTCACTTTCACAGACCGACACGGACAGTTATCGTTATTGAAAGAGCTTAAGTAGAACAATGCATCACAGTTCAGGAAAAAAACACCCTCTGATATAATGACGAGAGTGCAAGCGAGGGCCTGCATTCTTCAAGTCTGCAACTACCAGATCAATTATAGGGAGAATGACTGACTGACCGTAAATGAATCCCTCCTTATTTGCAACAGAGACAAATGAATTCCTTCCTATTTACCATTGAGACATTAGTGTTTGAACTGACCACAGGCAGCAAGGGTCAAAGATTTAACATTAGTGGCATTGTTACTCCAGTAGATAGCTATGCACTGCATTTAACTGCTGTTACTGGATGTTGTGCATTTTCAGTGCTGAAGTGCTAAGTGAGAGAGTGTCAACGTATTTAAAAGAGATTTGTGTGTGTGTGTGTGTAAAAGAGAGAGAGACAGTCAGCTGCATTTGTTAGCAGACTTGCACATGTATGTTAACATTTTACATGGAGGTATGCATTCATTTGCATACGTGAGCATCCCCATGAAAAGCTGCTTCTGTCCCAAGTCACGGCTCATACCAAGCAGTTGGATGAAAAAAGACAGAATTAGCATATGCTATGTCACATTTTCTCCATTCATCTTCAGTACATCCTTCCATAAAATCCCACTTGCAGATTCGTACCTAAAGCCTGCTAAAGTCTTTCCTCCTGTACCATTGTCTGTTTCGTAACTTCTTTTTTTTTTTCTGATGGTGAAGACTGAAAAGAACAGAGGAGAGCTGGATGGAAACAATTACAAGGTAGAGCACAAATGTTCATAGTCCCAGAATGTGTCTCTGGTCTGTAATAGTGCAGCGCAGAGGCCCCTGGCAGCTGGGTTCTGGTCAGGTCTAGCTTCTGACTTAAAGGCAAAAAGGGTGTGAGGGACAAATTAAACAAAAGCTCACTATCTCAGCCTTCCCTTCACATTAATTTGTAAAGAGGACAGATTCTGAACCAGTCTGGTTCCATCCCAGTCCCTCTCCACCGACACCCCTCCGACCTGCTCTCCCTTTCTCAGGGGTAAAGAGTCCTTCCTGAAAGAGAACCCCCCGGCTGCAATGCCCGCCCCCGGGGGCTGCTGCGCACGGGGGAACTGCCTTAAATCCAGCAAGTCCTTGTACTGGATTTCCGGGCGAATCATGCGCAGGCAAGCCTGACGTGTGGCGTTGTCCAGACCGGGCTGAAGCTCGTAGCCCAGGATCTTCACCAGTCCGCTCTGAAAGGGCCGTATGGCTTTGTCTCGGATACGGCTGGCCTCCACGGGCCGTCCCCCATCGCGTAGGCACACTTGGGCCAGGACCTCCCGTCTGGTCCTCAGCAGAGCAACCTCTGCCTCCATGCGGGAACGGCCGAATCGCTCCACCTCCTCCCAGAAGGTGCGGTTGAAGGCCTGGTACAGGTGCCAATCCAGAGCGTTCCACTCCCGTAGTTTCTGCCTCTGTTCGTCCGTCAGGGCCAGCGAGGCCAAGGGCCCACTCTTTCCCACCCAGCTCACACCTCCGGTGGGCTTCTGCTGCCGTGCATTCAGGCTGAAGGAGACCACGGCGTCAAGAGGCCAGCAGAGGGCATGCCGGAGCAGCACCATGGACTGGTCAAAGTGCTCCGACAGCAGGATAAGATTGAAGGCCCGCCGAATGGCTGCCTCGCCTCGCCTCGCGAGAGCCAATGAGAAGTTGGCGTTGTGGTCCAGGCCAAAGTCAAACCAGAGAAGGTTGCGAGCGTAGTGGTTGTTGCGAAGCCGTGGGTCGTAGTAGCGCCAGGGGTTGTTGGCGAACTCACCGAGCCCTTTCACCCGTTTGAAGGCAGGCGCCACGGCTTTGTAGTAGGCATAGGACGACTCGGCCAAGGCCACTGGGTCTCGCACTATGGAGAAGTAGAATGTGTCTGTTGGCATTATCTTCTCAACCTGAGGAGAGAGAGGGGAGGTAGAGATGAGGTTGGGAATCATTAAGAATTCCTGCATATATGTATATATATGTATAGACTGTGTATACCATATTACTATGTACTATACATAGTATATACTACAGTATATGCTATGTATATACTATATATGTATATACAGTATATATGCAAAGATAAGAATCTGTATTAATAAATCATAAGTATATGAACAGAAATCCCAGGAACAGTTCTTAGCACAACTGCAATGCGGTCACAATTTTACTGCTGCTAGCTTACAAGCCACAAATGCAAATGTGAAAACCAATGCCAAAATTAGGCTCTGTTTTCCACACCTCTGGTTTGTTAAAGCGCATGTGGTTTCCCATGACGTTGAACTCAGTCACATGGGGCCCCCGGTAGCCTTTGACCCGATGGGCGTTGAAAGGCAGCGGGTAACCAAACTGGTAGCCAACGGGAAGGGCAAAACGCAGGCCTCTCTCCTCACCGAATCGGTAGAGCATGTTAAGCACGGTGCTGCTAGCTGTCTTGTGGGTCTTCAGGAACATGACATGAGTGTGTGGACGGCAGGAGCCCAGCGAGGGCCCCTGGGAGTTCTCAGACAGGGAGAACAGAGAACGAGGCCTCTCTGGTTGCATCCAGCTAAAAGTGAGAGAGAGGAAGAAAGGGGGGGGGGGCAGAGAGAGAGAGAGAGAGAGAGAGAAACTGAGCAAGCACGAAACATAGATGATGATTACACAAACAAAAAGGGAGAAAGAACATAGAAAACAGGTTGGAAAAGGCAGCAAAGAGAGAGAGAAAGAAAGGAATAGAAAGAAAAAGAGAGTAACGCAAACAAAGAGGCTGAGAGTATCAGCAGTGAGAGAGTAAACAGAGAGGAAGAGCTGATGGGGAAAAAAAGAGGACAGAGGAGAAATGAAAACTGATTGAGGGAGGCAGAGGACAAAGACAGAGGAGGGGAAAGCACTAAAAGACCAGACACAGAGCAAAAGTAGTGGTAGAGACCTCTGTAAACCATAAAGCGAGTCTACCTTGGAGACAATTTCATCCCAACAAAGGAACCCTCATGAGATATTCTGGGGTTCTCCATCATATCAGCAAAATGCAGCATGATGGAGTTCTCATGGAATAATGTCTCAGTTGCAGAATATACGAGGCCGTCAGTTCACATAGTAACATATATAAACTGAGACAGACACTAAATAGAATGCATGAGAAAAACAAAACTATAAAATGTAAATTGTACATGTTTTCTTCACACATACTGTATACACAGTGCTGTATATCCAAAGCCCTGTCAAAGCCAAAAACAATTTTGGTTTTCTTTTCTTTCTTTTTTTTTCAACTCAAAGAGAGGGGTACCTCTAGACTATCAATATAGATTGGCAATGAAAGGAAGAGAGTCAGTGATAAAAGGAACAGGGTACGCTCACTGACCTTTTGTTGAAAATGACGCCCAGCAATTGACCCGCAAAGGCAATGGCCACAAAGACAAGTAATGCCTTCCACAGCGGCCCAAACCGGTAACAGCCCAGCCACCGCATCCTCCTATGAGACAGCAAGAGAAAGAGAGAGAGAGAGAGATGGAGGGAGAGAGAGAGAGAGAGAGAGAGAGTGTTAAAAAGCCAGAGAGAAAAGACAGTTAACAGTTCTCATCACAAGCCAAAAGAAAGCAAAACAGTGACACCATGACAGGAGGGGTGGAAAGGCAGTTTGTGTGTGTAAAGAGAATTAAGGAGAAAGAAAAAAGGAAGAGACCCAACGATACAGAAATTGTTTACGAGCGTGAGGGGGACAAAGAAACCGAGACAGAGGGATGATTAAGAGGGTAGAGTCAGGGGTGCATAAAATGCTCAAACATTATCCATAACAGGGAATCAAGCTAACATTACAGGGTAAACACAGCGTGACTAACACGGGCTTTTACCAGGAGGATCTCGTATCAGTACAGAAATCATTATCACATGGCACAACCAATAACATGGATAGCTCCAATCTATTCACAGAGTCTGACAAAATTTGAAATCGGCCATTTTATTTTAATTATATTGTTATTATTTTCACAAATTTCCTCACGCAAGATTTTTCATTTTCTTTTGCTACAGTTTACGAGAACATTCACAAATATCTGACACAGAAAAAAAAATCACAAGGATGCGGTTTGAGGTTGAAAACCATTTGCCTGCCTGGATCAAATCTCACCGATAATTTGCATGAACATTTCTTAATAATAATACATTCTGGTTAAGTGAGTTCCGTCTAACTTTTTGAATCACAACGTCGATGAACAACAAACTGTGGAAGAGCATCTTAGCTCACTTCACTCAAACGGGACACAGGCTCAAATATGACTTGTAAAGATACGTAATTTAGTACTGTTGGTCAGGTTGTCGGCCAGTGCTCGGTACCGTTTTGTCGGTAATGGAGGACAGCCTGCACAAATAAAGTCGATGACTACGAATTATATAATATATGTTAAACAAATAAGACAGTCTGCATATTGGATGTCCTTTGTTTTCGTGTGCCAGCGCCTTCGGAGAGAGAGGGGTACCAACGCGACTATCTTTACAACAAAGCCAGTCAACGTAATAAATCACAGCTCCGATGTCGAAGTCTGTGTTCCGCCGCTACCGCCTCGGCTGGCAACTTGTTCATACCGAAGAGACTTACCTCGCTGTGCGTCTGAAAACCATGACTGAACCCGGCGGGTATCTATAGTGCTCGGTGATTCGCGACGGTAGCCACGGTGCATCTCGAAGAGTCCGTTGCAAAATCAACCGACGATGTTGAAATGTAACTAAGCCATCGGCACATACAATCCAGATGCAAGGTTGCTTATCAGAGCTGGTACAGGATTTCGTTCTAAGGCATGAAGCGATTCAAATGCTCAATTTGTAATGCAATCTAAGGCTTACTTTGTACGCAGTATGTTCCTTCTTCAGGAGAGCAATGTATCTGAGTGGAAAAGGGAAAGGCTTTGTGTGTACGCGAATGTGTGTATGTGTGTGCGAGAGAAAGAGCGAACAGGGGCGGGAGAATGTGTGGGTGTCTAGAGGGGGGTTATGCACATACAGTACACAGCCTGCTCTGAGTTGCGATCTGACGTCATTCATTACGATCGACTAGCAGATGATGCTGACAGAAAGCTTGCGGTTACAAAGCAGGGGAAAATAATACCCAGTTCCAACAAACACTAGGTATGATAGCACAGCAATACCAAATAGAATGGATACATTTTTTCCCCTGAAACTAAAGAGCAAAGACAAATCACCTAGTAAAATTTGGTTTGATATCAACAGCAGAGACTTATGAAAGAAAGAAAGAAAGAAAGAAAGAAAGAAAGAAAGAAAGAAAGAAAGAAAGAAAAACAACGGCCTCTAATTTGCACAGTTTAAAACCTTGGACAGCAGTGTTGTTGGTGAGGTAAGCTTAAAATTTATCTGCAGCAAGGTCAGCTTTGCACTCAGTGAGCACAGACAAATCTGAATGTTGTGTGCACATTTCTGGGGCCAACTGTCAGTACTGTATCAGGTTTCTCCATTTGCCCATGGAGTAGCCAGCGAAATGGAAATAGCAGCCAATTAGACTGGGTCCAAAGCATTTTTGTTTTTTTGTTGTTGTTGTTGTTGTTCATAGTGAGTAACAGTGCTGGATATGACTGAAGCAGGTTTTATTCTTTATGATTAGGCCTATTCATCTTATCTGACTGAATCACATGAGAAAAACACTTCTCATATTTTTGAAAGCAATAAATAATAGCATAACTGATTACCCCCTAACAGTGCAAACAAACAAACAAACAAACAAACAAACAAAAATCACATGAGAAAAAATGAAACATATTTTTGATGACCAATCCTCAAATGACAGTCCAGCCCCGCCCACTGGAGGCAATATCACTAAAGGGTTTTGGAGATATGGTCGTCACGCAACCCCATTCCCCAAATGTTTAACTTAAGATCACAGATTAACATTATCTAAATAATGAAACATTTCAGTTGGACCCTGAGGACCCCAAAAGAATCCATATTATCCTACAACACCCTTGTAGTGAGGGAATTTAAAATCTTTTTTGACATCAACGGAACGAATCAAATGCTTTGCTGGATTTGATGGATCTGTCAACTCACTCTTGCAGATCAATTCTCACATCCTAAGGATCTATATTATCTTGGAATGATCTTCCTGAGGTAAACTGAATCTTGAAACCAATTAAGAAATCTGATAATTGCAGGGGTTTGGGGGCCTGTACATCTGTTTATGTCCATAGTCAAAATCTATGACTTTATGTACACCCAAAGAACCCCTCTTAACGACAGTGTTTTAGAGAACTGCCCACGGGAAAATGGAAATAATGTCAGTTTGAATTCAGATCACTGAGAAAGCTATTATAAATAATGAAAAAACTGAATTCTTTGTTGAGGGGAAAGTCTAAAACTGTAAGGACTCACTTTGTTATCTACTTTTGCGTTAACTTATTTTCGGTCTTGATGCCCATGAGGAAATCTGAATACTACACGGCCGCCCCCTGTCCAAACATCTCTGATCTCTGTTTTCGAAACATCTGTAGTATCCATTTATGTTCCTGCCTCAAGCCCCCACCCCCCTCCCCCAAAATGCCTTTTCTGTTGAGACTGTGCCATTCTGTTTCGCTTTGACTGTTTCTGAGGACTAATGTCTTAAAGAAATAGCATATGAAAATGAATATTGCAAATTGTGGTTATAAACATTTTGGATATTATTCAAAATTCAAAATAATTAAGTTCTGAGCTCTGAGAGGGTGAACGGCAAGAGAACTGGGACCACATAAGAACAGAGGAGGACAAAAAAAAAACAACTGAGTCCTCTTTCAAGTGAACAAACAATATGAAAGCTAAGAGTATTCAGCTCTGTCCACCAGCCTCACTTTTTGGTCCACGTATGGAAGGCTGTATTTGGTTCATCGTAGAAGGTGTATGTATGAAAACAATGCAACAGTGAATGTCTTTTCAGTGTCTTGTCTAAAGTAGCAAACAAGTTTGATCGATGTGCCTGAGAGCATGTCCAAAACCAAGATATAAAAATTCAATGAGAGAGATGCTATTTCTCCTGATCCAGTCACTTTCATCATAAAAAAAAAAAAAGCAGTATCGTTGCCAAGGAAATGTTACAGACCGACGGTTTGATTGTGCTTTTCTGAACATCGGGCCGCAAAAGTACTTGACCCTGTGTCATGTTCTGGAAAATTTGATCACAGACGAAAAGTCTGCTGAGTGAACAGTTACTTTACAAAGGGGGAAAAAAAATGCTCTTCTGTTACGACCAAGACGATAACTTAGATAGTTGTGCGCCGGTTATTTTTATTCCTGTTCTTGTGTTCCCAAAACTTTAAAATTAAACTTTCAGTTCAAACTTTCAGACACTCCCATGTTTTCAAAATAAGCTGCAGAAACACAGATTATATCGTTACCATAATGTAGTTGTAACTTAACCTTCATACGATGTGCAGCGAACATCATTTCACACTTTTGGAAATGATTACACAGCTTAAAGATGGGACCAACACAAAAATGCATGCTATCTCTCCAACCGTTCAATCGCGTAGGACCTCAGAATGAACAACATGCTGACACACAGAGGTAAGTAAAGCACATGAAATAACGAAAAGCCAGGTATCACAGAAACACAAAACTAGTGAATACTTGATGAAAATGAACTAAACGTGAATTATCATCACACCTCTGCCTCTTTAAAGAGAGGAAGTAAACAGAAAATAAATCTGACTCTCGAAAAATCCGTACGGCTGACAGCAAGTCAGGACATGGTTAAGCAGCTAGGGATTTTAGAGAATCCTGCTTTATTACAGCCTAATGGAGAGACCACTCCAGGCCGTTCGAGCAGCAGGAGGCAAGATCAAAGGCGTTTTTTTTTTTCGGTTTTTTTTGTGCCTACTAAAAAACCACACCGCAGTGTCCAAGGCCCTTGCGTCTGCATTTCAGCCATTGAATTTCAATAAGACACATACCAGTTTCGTATTTCTTCAGACGCGCTCGTTCCATTCCGGGCCCACTGCTGGGGCTGCCATTTATCTTCACGTAATCTCCATGTGGGGACCCTGTGTTAGTTTCTTAAAATGTAAATGTGCAAGACAGACGACGGTTACGACCGAAGGACGTAATTTAAAACAAATGTTCCACTTCTTTAAGAGGAGAAATAACAGAGAACCCGCGTCTGTAAAGAGGATATAGACCTACTTGTCGTACTACCAATTGGATTTGGAAAGACATAGCCTACTGCCCCATTTACCATGTTAGACTCTTCATTCATGATTTGACACAATGTTGAAAACAGGGCAAGACAGACCTTTACATTGAGGCCTGATGCACTGATCAGGTCTTCAAATGCCTAGTGTTAGGGAAAAGGATACTAAGATAACAGATAATCTAAACATTTCTACTGGCATGTCAAACAAAACTGGGTATGTTCTATCCAGCAGGAAGTAAATAATCTGGAAATCATTCTATCCCTACCTTAAGATCAGATTATCCCACAAGGAAAATAACTCAACCGCAACCATGAAGCTTGATAATATCAGATTATGGGACGACCGACCGCGCTAAGAAGTTGAAAATGAATGCATCTCAAGCATAGTATCCTCTATAATCACACCAATAAGGTCGCCCACTGAAGCCACAGTAAACTTAAAGTAGTCTACAAGAGGGTAGCCTATATATAGGCACAAAGCCTCTAATCGTTTAACTGCGGCTGGACCTCAGCAACAACACCAGCTGTCTCAACCTTCTTTGGGTCTGTGAGGCTTGAAGAAGACTTTGTTTTGGGAGGTGTCCAAAAGAACTTACTTATGATTTCTTCTCAGTACAGTGTGGAAGGTGTCTGGTACGGTTTTATTATCTGATACAATCAATGGGAGAGGGACAGAGAGTGTGTTTGTGCGTGTGTGAGAAAGAGAGAGAGAACCAAGAGAAAGCAGAGCTGAGAGGCAAAACCACAGACAGGAAAAAGGGAAGAATCCCATGCAACAAATTCCTCAAATCTATTTACAGGATTCCTGAAAACAAACAGTTGTGATGGAGAGTACGCACGTTATGTTAATTACTGTCTGTACTGATCAAGCTATGCCTACTAAGTAAACATTCAAACTAAAATAAGACTGACGTTAACAAAAAACAAACAAACAAAAAAAAAATCACCATGTTACTGCCAAAGAGATTTATTCACAGTGCACATGCCACCCACACATAACTGGCATCATTAATTGTTATGGGACCATCCTACTAACCTATGTATCAGACCAATATGTTACATTACAGAGATTCTTAAAATGTGAAACTTGACTAAATGCAAATGTTTTGTAAACTGCCTCACGATTGATTATTTCTACTGATTGCGGGCAGAATCTTAACTTTAGGTTTATCTGATGGTACAACTGCAGGCCATGTAGATTATCATAAACTGCTTTGAAGTGACAACAAATACTCCACTCAAACTTTCAATGAACCCATAAGACAATATAAAATTAAACTGGCTTTAGTAGTCTGTTTTAGACCTTTTGAAACCAAATCCAGCCGGCTAGTGTGCACTGACTGCCTGGCTCACCCTTTTGGCCTAGTTCCTATGCATGAATATTTTACTAAGTAGGGCCACTCTTGGTTAGTATGGGTGTGTATTATTTAGTAGAGTTGTATAGCTTACAGAGCAAAGGGAAGAGGGGCCAAGGAAAGCAGTGGGCTAAAATTACGTGTAAGGGGAAAAAAAACAGAAAGAGAAAAGATAAAAACTGACCATTCATATTGGGTCTCGGCTGTAACATACAACCTCTGGAATTTCGTTCTTGATGACGAGTTAACAGCTGGTCCAGTGGAATGTCCTCATAGCCTATTTCTTAGGAATGCCATGCTTTAACAAAGGCCTTATGAGCCCAAAGAATCAAGATGTGGCCACATGATCACATATCGGACCAGGGTCTCAGCTGACACAGTGAGCTTTACACACCATTGGGCATGAACACCAGTGAGGAACAAGCAAGTCTGGTTCCAGACAAGTGACGATATTCAATCTGTGCAGTGCACAGAATGCAATATATGGGATTCACTGTTATACTGTTTTTCACTATTACTCACAATTCCCTGTGAAACTGTTTTCGAACTGCGTTTTCGGCTGTACTGCTATTAAGGAAATACAGCTGCCACCACCATCACCACTACAACCAAGTTTCAAGTTCAAGTTTAAGTTTATTTAAAGCCCAATATCAATGTTTACAGTCTCAAAGGGCTTTACATGCCCACAGGATTACAACAAACAGAGCAGGGCGGCACCCCCTGACTTGATCCTCATAGCGGGCAAGAAAAAACTCCTCAAAAAACTAGGGAAAGCTAGGGAAAAATAGGAGAAATCTTGAGAAGGACCACAGAGAGAGGAAACCCCTTCTAGGCCAGCCAGGTGTGCAAAAGGTGCCAACCCAGTGGGCAAGTTACAAACAACACAGTGATAATGAAAATGAAAACAAAACTAGTAGACAGTATAAAGAATGACAAGACAGCATGGGACGACACAGTCACAGCAGCGCAGGAAGCCACGAAGCCGCAGGATGACTGCTGCTGCTTCATCTTCCTCTTTCTCTTTTTCTCATCATCTCATCATTATTATTGCTTTAACAACTGACTAGCGTGGAAGACAAATTCATAGGGCAATATAGGCCTACAATGAGATCAAAAAGGAACTTGAGAGCCTGATTCCAATGGACTCAATCTTCATCCTACAGAAAGCAATCTATGGGATCGAATGAAAGACAGCTAAGGATCAGTTTTAACTGAGTGTCGACGGGAAAGTCAAGGATACAAAACAAGTTACAGTGCTTACACTGCAAGCACTGTTTCTCATCCAAAGACAGCATTAGTAGTGTGTAGGGGTGTAACTTTTTTGTGTCGCAACCAAAAACAGCAGTTGTGTAGTCCTGCATTTGCCCATTTATCTGTGAATGTATGTATGTATGTATGTAGGTAGGTATGTATCTATGTATGTGTGTATGTATGTATATATGTATGTATGCATGTATGTATGTGTGTATGCATGTATGTATGTATGTATGTATGTATGTATGTATGTGTGTATGTACGTATGTATGTATGTATGTATGTATGTATGTATGTATGCATGCATGTATGTGTGTATGCATGTATGTATGCATGCATGTATGTGTGTGTGTATGCATGTATGTATGTGTGTGTATGTGTGTATGCATGTATGTGTGTGTGTATGCATGAATGTATGTATGCATGCATGTATGTGTGTATGCATGTATGTATGTATACATGCATGTATGTGTGTATGCATGTATGTATGTATGCATGTATGTATGTATGTATGTATGCGCATATTTACTTGCGTATTTACTTATTTGTTTATTTATTTATTTCCTCGCCTCTTTAATTTTTTTTTTTCTCAGCATGATGCCAGATCATAGGAACACATATTCTTAGTATAGGAGAACATTTTACACTGTTTGTGCTTTTGATCATTAAGACTAATGTCAATCATGATTTGAAACATCTAAGCCCTTTTTTTCTTTTCATGAGAAAATATATGCAGCTTCCCTATCGTGTGGTGCACATATGCTTGATCTGATCCAGATGATTACAACAGCTGTAATGACAATATCAAGCAAGCAACCATTTTAAATAACGGCAAAGCACATTAGACCATCTGGTTATACTGGAATATGTGAATCTACACAAACAAATGAAGCAGATCTAATCTGTAGGCTTCCCTAAGTAGAAACCTGTCTCTCCTATATCGAAATAGCCGCGCATTGATCCGAAAAAGGTCAGAGCAATTGGTCATCGTTTTGCAGTTGCTGAGTTCTCCCAGTTATTTTCTTGATGAGGATCTTTAAAAAGCAATGACGTTTAGATATCCTGCATTCATTGTCAAGGAGCTTTAAAACAACTGTTGCTCAAGTTATGTTTCCTTACGTAAAGGTTCTGAAGATCAGTTTTCTTTCAGACTGAACTTGACTCCAAACATTACGTTACAGACTTCCAGTAAAAGCTACGATAACATAACACAGCAAGCAACTGTCTGATGAGCTGAAAGTGAGGTTGATAAAAGCATTAAAGCAAAGGCTTTTCATCATTCTAACAGAAGATTTCTAGACTTCAACAGATAATGACAGCTATTTTTGGCATCACAGAGCATTGGATCGGCAACATACAGATTTTTCTAGATTTTTTTTTTTGAGAGCGAGTTAAGCTGCAGGCAAAATACGTCCTCTAACATCATACAACTGATCTGTGTTTTACAAAATTTGAATAGAGGACTGCAGCTGTTTGCATTCAGCAATCACTGTAATATTACTCACAGCAAAAAAAAAAAAAAAAATCCACAGTGTCCTCTATGCTGCCCATAAGCTCTACTTAAGTATTCAGAAAGGACCAGAGACAGCATGAGTTGACAACTTGCTGAAACACCGTTGAATAATAGTAACGTATTTCACAGCACAGCACAAAGAAAAACAATGAACTGCATGCTCAAGCACAGAAACTTGCAGCTGAGTCTGCGAAGCATGACATCCCAAAGTGATGGAACAGCACTCACAGTATTATCAGTAGTTTACTCAAAAAAGAGAGAGCAGCATGTTCTGGGAATGGGACCAATATTGAGAGCTCTATCCACAGTTAAGTAGGAGCAATTCACTCCGTGGTGAATGTGTTTATATGTTACACAATTGTTGCGGAGGACTGGAAGCCTGGATATGTCACGGTTTGCATGGTCATTCTTGCTGTCTCTTAACTGTGTCAGCAAACCACTCTCTTATAAAATTATCCACATCTGTCATGGAAAGATTCAAAATCAACGCAGCAAGTGGGTAACACATCAGTAACTATGAAGTTACAACAGCCTTCAACACTTACTTCAAGATATTTCATTGTATTGCTTCAAAGAAGCCTGTACAAGACTGGGACAAACCACTTAACGCTGAGAGAGAAGTAACTTTGCAGTCATTTTGCTCAAAATACAACACACAGAGACCAATACGAATGAGAATTTTCTCACCAACAGAGCTTCCACTTCACTTAAATCGGAGCAAAAACCCACACTTCCAACCGAACTGGGCACTTACATATCCCTGCCTGAACCAGACAACAACTATTTAAATGCTATTGGGTGGTGCATGATCCATTAAACAGAAATGCCAAAGTCGACCAGATTTACCAACGAACTGCTCTTCTGTCCCTGCCTCCGCCTGCAAAAGGGCTTTCAGCACAACACAACCCTGACCTAAATTAAATTCTCATTCAGCCCTAAAAATGGTAATACTCTTATGTCCATACATTGGTCTCATACAGTTGGCTCAGTTGGGACAGTGAATAAAGAAGTAAAAGTTTGAAATAACTGGTGTATGACTTGCATTCATACATCTTGAAAAGTAGTATTAGGATACTATACTAATGGTATAGTGGTAGTAGTAGTAGTAAACCATACTAGCCTTGTATGGTATACTTTATGTTAAAACGCTAAGATGCCCAGCTGCTGCTGTGTACAAGAAGAATGCTAGGATGAGGAAGAGGCAAGAATCCTACTTGATGTTTTTTAAAGCTGTAGGAAGATTTGGTTATCTACAGTTATGTAAATATGAGCAGCTCCAGGAAGTGTCCTGAAGCTCTCTCTCTCTCTCTCTCTCTCTCTCTCTCTCTCTGTGTGTGTGTGTATGTGTCGCAAAATTATCCAATTTTGTATTACAACGAACAATAAGCAGAGGGGGAAAAAAACCTAATACTGCACTGTAACATCTGCTGACCAATGTGCAAGTCTGACTGACACATTCGAAAAAAGCTGATTTTATGGTATTTATGTTAGCATATACTCGACTGGTACATGTTAGCATATACTCGACTAGTCGGTCGGTTAAATAGCTAATAAAAGATTTAAACAACTAGTAGTCAACAGCGACAAATTCTTAGGACAATGTTAGAACCACACACAAAAGTCGTGCATTGATGTACAGCAGTAGCAAACTCTAATTTACTTGTTAAAATGTGACAGGTATCTTTGACATACACAAGATGTGGCTTTCTGTTCAAACAGAACTGAACAGGCGTTGTCCTAAACCTGTAGGACAGAAACTTGTCAGCTACTATGAAATAGGATAATCCAAACAAGATTACCCTCACTAATCGACCCAATAGCGGAATAATCTGTTTAATTCCAAGAGTGGGTAAAGCAACGGTAGACTACTGCTCAAAGGAGGGATGGCGTTGAAGACTGATTCAAGATAACGGCCAGCATAGGCTACTTTAATCTGAATGTTAAACCTAAATGACATGTCTTCGTTTGACAAGAAACTTGAGGTTCGGGATTTCCTATGATGCACAGTTGCAACTGTTGAGCTAAACTGAAGGCAACCACTTGCAACAGTCATTCTGTCTGTGACTGACTAAATTAAGTGTTAGAGGATTTGTTCTTCTTCTTATTTATTTTTTTTTAACAACCTTTTTTTGAGAATCGCAGTGGAAAACATGCGGTCGTCTGCCCGGCCCTAGTCTAAGTGTCCGGTTTCAAGCAAAAGTTGGAATCGGATACTTAAGATCTATGGGAAAACAAATCACGAATATGAATTGAGTTTGCACTTGATGTTAGGGACAAAACAGTCCACTTACCCTGTAGACGTAGGTTTTGGATGCTGAAGAAAAAAATTACTTAATATCGGTCATCCAAATCGTGATGTAGGCGGTGTACTCAAGTAGTTGCAGTAAACTAGTATGTGTTCTCGCACTCGCTTATGCTCCAACGATTGTTGATCAGAGGCGCGAATCTGTTTATTACGTTTGATCTAGCCGAGGACAGTAGGGTAAACCGACCGCTGTCTTTGTCCTCACACTCCACATTGCTTGCTGTGTTTCATAAATTCTTCTGTAGCCTGCATGCTGGAGCAATCAATCTCTTATCCCCACCCCCATCTCACTGTATCACCGTCTGTCATAGTTCTGCGCAGCACACCCCCCCGTACAGTAAGTTGTACGCTCACATGTGTTTGTCGTTGTGCACAGTTTATTTAGTTTCAATAAATAAATAAATAAAGATTAGATAGATAGATAGATAGATAGATAGATAGATAGATAGATAGATAGATAGATAGATAGATAGATAGATAGATAGATAGATGGCGAAGAGAAGGATTCTGGACGTCAGGAAATGACTATCACTAAAGCTTCCCAAACTATCGATATATTATAGTGTGACTGTGTGTGGCCAGTGAAATCGCTAGTACTAACTGGAATCATATTATTATATTGGTCAAAATGTTGTACTTTAGGTTCAATTTATCCCCAGAATAAAAAGCAGTAAAGATAATTAGTCTGACAATTATAAATATACAGGTCTGAAAATAGGTGGACAAGGACACATTGTTTGGTAATAGTATACGCGCCTTTCTTCTTCGTCTTCTTCTTCTTCTTCTATCAGTGAGACTGAAGCAATGTCAAGAACTTCAGAGTTTGTCATCGCTTACAACAAGCACACCGAGCTCTTCTATCCCACCCCCATCTGTGTGCTCGCACACAATATTCTCCTCGAACAAACGGTCTATTCATCGTGAAAGTCCTGCTCGGTTTGCTAGTCTAGGATAATGAAACTCGAGGGGGCTCTGGGGATCAGGAGCCTTGCATGTGAATAAATGAGAGGTGTTGGACTACTGAGCAAGTAGTGATTTTGTACCATTTTAACGTTTATCTCTGTTCTTGGGAAACATCCCTTATTGTTTGAAAATCGGATATATCTTCGAGTGTGTGTGTGTGTGTGTGTGTGTGTGTATGTGTGTTTATCTTGGAAAACGTCCGTCAGTGTTTCAAAGTCAGCTACATCTACGCGCGCGCGCGCGTGTGTGTGTGTGTGTGTGTGTGTGTGTGTGTGGGGGGGGGGGGGGGGTTAAAAAGCCGAAGAAGTCGCATTAGCCTACAGGAAGGGCATCATCTTAAAGTTAACTCCGAACAGCTGAACAGCTCTCTCTCTCTCCCTCTGTGTGTGTGTGTGTGTGTGTGTGTGTGTGTGTGTCCGTGTGTGTGTTATTTCAGTAATGGGCCAACACTGGCACCTACTGGCTAAATAACGTTATAGCCTATAATGGTAATGTTGTCATTGCTTATGGTTGTCATGACCATAAAACGTGTCGTCCACAATTTGACTGGAAACAATCGAATTTCAAAGAGACTAATCGCATTGAGCAGGCCACATAATTCCGCAGCTGGTATTTTCGTTCGAGACTGAGTTAAGCGGTAAGGGGGCAGCTCTGATTTTTGTTGAATGTTCGTTCTCCTGCTGTAGACCATTCTTAGGTCGATGTATCAGGTAGTTTTCGAACGAATTGCGTATTTTCAAGCAACTCATTTATATTTAGCCATCCGTTGGGTTTAAACCAAGATGCTACATGAATGAGTGTTATTTTTTAAAGTACTTTTTAAAGAACAGGTAACAGAACACAGAACATGATATATGTCAGGTGATTGGATCTGTCTGGTCACGCGTTGTGTAACAGGTGTAATAATGATTAAGAAAAAGAAAACAAAAAAAAAAACACGTTGGGGTTAGCAGGGTTGTTTTAGGAATTCCTTCCATTTTTCTGTTACGCGTGGATGTGACGAGGTGGCCGAGTGGTTAAGGCGATGGACTGCTAATCCATTGTGCTCTGCACGCGTGGGTTCGAATCCCATCCTCGTCGATTTCTTTGCCAATTCGTTGTTTGTGCCAGTGATTGCAGAGTAGTTGCTGTTATTACTTCCATTAACAAACAAACTGTAAGTCATTAGGGTCAGTTAAATCAGTGAAGCTGAAAGGAGTAGTATTATGAACCAAAGGGCAATTGCAACAATCAGACCACTGCAGTGACAGAAGATGCTCTTACAAGATGCCTTATATAGCAAAATAGTCTTTTCAGGAAAAATAACACTTTTATCATGGTCATAAACCAGTGTGATGCTAGTGTACTAGACAGAACCTTAGCTTTTTAGCAAAAACTGAAGTAGATCACTTCCATAAAAGCTGGCATTGTTGGGATTTCAAGTCTCTGCCATTATAGACACCTGAACCACCAATTAATGTATCCACCTTTGCATGTTGCTCTAGATCCAAAAGTAATACTCTGACCATCTAGCATACTTTGGACTCTAGCATTTTGCAAATAACATTAGGTAAAACCCTAGAGAAAAAATGATATTTCAAAAGAACAAGACATTACAGAAGTCTTTTGTTTTTTAATTGCATTGAATATCCAAGAAAAACTTTACAATCATTACGGTCATCTTTCCTATTCTTGTCATCATCTTAATTTTAATCATCTAGAAAAAAGGCAAATACAAGGTAATGGATCGTTTAAAAAAAAAATCACTTATGTCTGCTTCAATATGAGGTACCAGTATCTTTTCTATCTTCTTGTAATATACAAGAATGAAGGGTCTCCCACAAACTTCTCCATATTCTTGTTCTACCTGTCTATCAAAGAATAGTACTCTCCTATGTTTTCAAAGAAATTCAGTTCTAGATATGTAGATAAGTATAAGCACCTTTTTTTCTTTTTTTTTCTTTTTTTACAAAACAAACCCCTCTACAAAATGATGGCAAACTGTGAAAATAAAATGAAATAAAAAAAAATAAAATAAAATAAGAGCAAAAATATACAAACACTAATTCCCAAAAGAACCTTTGCAAATTTGCAATTCTGTGAGTTAGGTTTCATATAAAGAAACAACAGGGAATTCGGTAAAGTATAAGCTGAGAGTTTTCTATCTTTCACACACTAAGTTCCAAGAAAGTAACACTGCAGACATTACACCATTTTCTCAAGGACACACAACCATGCAACCATGAAGTCAGCATTCTGGATCAAATAAAGCTATAAATCCTGAGGGACTACTCTATCTTGACCCCCTTCTTTGTAGAGTGAAAAGTCCCAGCACTCAAAACTCCCTGGAGATGAGTCTGTAATGGATACTACTTAGTGAGGGAGGGGGGGGGGGGGGGGGGGGGGGGGCATAAAAGTTGGAGCACTCATTCACCATGGCCTCCACATGGATGGGTCCCCTCCTGGTTGGAGATGAGGGAGGGATGGGTGTCCATGGTTAGTTGGAGGCCTAGGAAGGGAGGGCAAGCTCCTGGGGGAGGGTTGCTCTCTTGCCCTGACCCCACCCACCTCTCTAGCTGTGGGGATACTCGGTGAATGGTGGGGGCTGTCAGGGGAGGGAGGGGAGGGGGGAGGTGGCGGGGTGTGAACCTCTAGAGCGTGTGGCTGGAAAGAGGGTAGAGAATGTGGGGTGTGGGTGGGGGAGGCCGGAAGAAGGCTGCTGGCGCCACCACCAATGCCTCTGCCTGTTCCTGCCGGGCCTACATTGCTACTGCCACCCATGCCTGCATTCTCCACGCTGATGTGAGGCAGAGACTTCAGCAGGTGGTTGAGCAGACGGGCACCAAGAGTCTTGTCCATTCCAGGGCAGCTGAGAAGAAGGTTGTGCACCTCATGCATGCACTGGATATAACCACTACTGTAGCGCTGGCGTGATTCGAAACCCATGCTTGACCCTTGGCCCCCTGTTGAGAACCATTACAGAGTAGAGGAGACTTCACGAGGTGTTGATAATGCATCAATGCATCTCTGCATCAAGAAATTTGACATCACACCATACAGAAATCACAGCTATGCATTATATCTTTTCAAGCAATATATGAAATATATAGTAAAGCTGTCACTAACTATATCTGATGAGCTATGAAAGAAAAAAATCATCAATAGCTGCAGTCCAATTCTGTTTTACATCTAAGTTTAAACTGATGTTTTTGTGTTTGCTTGTTTTTTGTTTTTGTTTTTTTGTATTTTCACTAGAAGCAGATGTTTCACTTACCCTGACCTTGGCTTCTTTGAAGGCCCTCCATGTGCTGTACAGTTATCTCAAGAACATCAGCCTTCTCTAACTTGGATTGCTGAATGGAGGGAAATTGACATGTGGAACGACAGTGAAAACATGCATATACTTTATGTGCTTCATGTCCACCACTCATGAACCCTTGACTCTAAGACCAAACTGTCCTGCAAAGATAAGTCATTTCTAACATTTTGATGTCACTGGTTGTAACCTGTGCAGGACAGTCATTGTGTGTGCATGTGTGATCTGCTCTCCGAACTCACATCTAAGTTGTAGGCATCCACCATTATTCCCTTCAGCTGTTCCAAACTGCAGTTGATTCGTTCCCTCCGTCTCTTCTCTATCAAGGGTTTTCGCAGCTAACAGACGGGAAGCAGAAGCAGCGGTAAAATCAATCATAAGGATATCCAACACATTTTCGCATCTCATGTTCCCAAATTCCTCTCCTGAGAACGAACTGGACTTTACATTTTGGATTTAAGCCATTGACCGGTTAAATCACAGGTGTTAGCGCTTCACTGTCTCAGCAATTTAAGGTACTGTGGATCCCCGTAAGTGCGACTGGAAAACTCAGCACTGTGCGCCCTCCTATAACCTTTTATTTATGTATCTACAGCTATACATTTCTGGATGTTTTCGTGCACCGCAACAAACTGGGAGAACGTGCTATACGCTCGTTAAAACTGTACAGGCAATGGTTAATATTTCAAAAGGCCTAAAAGATTTGTATGGATAATTTTAAAACTTTTATATAACCAGCTGAAGTTAACCATTTTTATATTTAGATGTTCACATAGTTCCTCAAAAAGTGGCAATATGACGGCATCTTGATAAACAGATTTTTTTTCCCATTTCAAATACATTTTAGCATTCAAAATACATTTTAAAATTTACCTTACGTTCTTCTTTGGCGTTGAAATTCTTTTCTGGAACGTTTCCGTGATTGGAGGCTGTCATGGTTGGATGCGGTGGAACGTGCTCCTGATTCAGACTAAACTTTATAATGTCTTGTGACACAGTTTCTACCTCCAACACCACTCGCTCAGTCTTGCTTTGTAGCCCACTGTGAGAGAAAGGTTAACTTAAAGTATTTACCCTCGTTTCATATGTTTGCGCCTCCCCCACGCCTCCACCCATTGGTATTAGCATGACAATATGTGGGTGCTTTTTGTAGCACACTTTCCCACAGTGCCGGGGGAGGCTCGTTAAATGGCACAAAACAACGCAGGTTCCACGCTTACAATTTTTGTAGTCAAGAGGCATGCAAACGTGGCGCAGCATGGTGCGTAGAAGTGTGGTGTCACAGATGATGGGTTGTCAAAACTGGTTATGCGCAGTGATCTAAACTGAGGATTAAGTTATTGTGTGAACTGTACTTTAACAGGTGCTTGTATTAGGTGCCAACTTTCACAACTGCAAGAACCTAGAACTTTAACAACGTGTCTCAGTGCCCAACAGTGTTCAAAAAGTCATTATTTCTAAGAAGGAGGTTAGTTTTCTTGGCCTTCATTTACAGATTCTCTTCGATTTGTTAGCCATTTTCTTATATGACATGGCACACAACGCTACATTACGTTGTACTGTTTAGATCACCGAGTTGTTAATAAATACATCCTTGCTAAATGCAGGTTTTAAAATGGTCCCCAATTCACCCCGTGCACAGACGATACATTTTTAATATCAAAATAAGGACAAAATAAAGTAAATGGGTAAAGGATGGCACAAATTAAAGAGTCCAGTTTCGCAAGGGCTGAATCTGTGGGCGAAAATGTTCTATGAAGTCACAACTCCTTCCTCCACTGACGACCGCTTGACCCCTAGCTCGACTTCTCCTATCTGCCTCTCACCATCACTGCTTACAGTGTCACACTTCAGGGAGTAGCGTATTTTTCAGCGCTGTCCAGCTATAATGACCAACGATCAGTGTTGCACTAGGCAGGTGCTAACCTTTTCATTAATACGTCAAGCACATATTTCCGAATAGTTATAATAGTTATTTTCTTCTTTTGAGATGAGATCCGTTTTTATCAAAACTGTGGATGTTGTTGCACAATACGAAGTTTGTTCGTTTTGCATGATCATTTGGCACCGCTTCGCTTTTCGAGCCGTTGCACAATTTCCATTTCCACGCTCTCTCTCTCTCTCTCTCTCTCTCTCTCTCTCTCGCTCTCTAACACTTCCTCATTACGACAGAATTACAACTTAATTTTAAGCAAGTTCTCGATCTAATGTACAGTTAGGGTGCACTAAAATTTGGAATGATCTCTTGCACCAAATATTTTATTTAAAATAAAGCTGTTCTGTAGAACTAACCACTCCCTTTAAAACAGAATGTGTTTGTTTGTGTGGTTTGTTTGGTTTTTTTGGTCGCTTCTACGTATCCCTCGGTTGCTTACAAGGAATGTACAGTCAGCGTTATGAATTACAGGAAGTTACTTTACCGTATGCAGGGGGCCACATTCAACCGAACTATAGTCATATAGAATATAGTCAATCAAACATTCTATAAACAAAGTATACTGATACTGTTTACATGATTCTAAAAACTGTGACGTGCCAGTGTCATGTAAATAAAGAGGAACCACTGTAGCAATGGTGCAGCCCAAAGCATCCAATTCAACATACAGTAAATAAGAGCTGCATTTGACTCCAGGCCATTCTGCTTCATAAGATATGAAATAGTTCCATTACGGTACTAGCAGATCATGCAGACATGTAAAAAGGCCTGGGGAAAATGGAAGAGGGGTATCTGGCAGAATATTTACGACACATGAAACTACAGGTTACTCACAGCTTTGAGTGAAGAATGCATATA
Organism: Chanos chanos; assembly: GCF_902362185.1. Lineage (NCBI taxonomy): Eukaryota > Metazoa > Chordata > Actinopteri > Gonorynchiformes > Chanidae > Chanos > Chanos chanos. Next base: position 32,884,318 of record NC_044501.1, on the reverse strand, counting down.
TAACAGAATCAGAAATACTTTTTTTTTTTTTGACGAACCATTTCCTCTCGGCTATGGCTGACAAAATTTGATACAGTTTGATACTCAGGATTAAAGCAATTGTGTGTGTGTGTGTGTGTGTGCATGCATGTATAGGTGGATGGGTGTGTAATCCTTGAATATTCAGCCAAATCCCTAGTCAGTATTGTCATCCACCCCACCACTGTTTGTCATGGATGCCAAAAATTAACAGACAATACAGGCAAGGGGGATAAAATTAGTTTTAACAACCTTTTAGACTTAGACTGGTTTTATTGTCATTTCCGCATATACATGACGCATACATACAAGGGGAACGAGATTGCGTTACACAAGGACCACAGTGCCACATAAAACTAATAAATAACGCACAATAAATACTGAGGACAAAAAAAAAGCCCCAAAAAGTACTGAGTAATAAATATCGTATTTGGTGGGGTTAAATGCTTGTCTTTTTTTTTTTCTTTTTTTTTTCAACGGAGCAGGCCTAACTGGATTTAAAACAATATTGTTAGGTATGCATAGTATTGTCAATGAATGGTATTACAAACTTAATACCTCACCTCACCGAGGCTATTCAACAAAGGACAGGTGACAACTACTAAGAAACAACGTCAGGAAACACAGGGAAAAACAATTTGACTGGTTTACTTATAGAAACCTTTAATAGGAGCCAGCGTTGGATTTTTGTGGTAAACCTTGTTGTGGTAAATGTTTTGTCATAGAACTGTTGTACTCACAAGCACTAAAATGTTATTCCTCAAATGACAGTGTAGAAGGGAAAGTCATCTTGTAAGATAAACACATTGGAACATGTGGTGGAATAGTTGCTAAAAGTCCATTCAAATGCATTTTATGTCCAATGTGTATTATTTTCGGCTACCTTAAAGGATGGCAGGACTTGTTCTATAAAGCTCTTATTAACTTTATTAAATTGGTTCTTTTCTTTTCTTTTCTTTTTTCAAATGTACATCCACACATGCTATATCCTTCTTTGTCATAATTTTTGGGGTGGGGGGAGATCAGCTCTTTTTTTTTTTAATTATTTTTAATTATTTTTAATTATTTTTGATTGTGTTGTATCTGTGACAACGACTGGTTATGCTGCTACCCAAAGGATGTGGTTCAGGAAGCAAAGCAAAGCCTGGTTGACCCATTAAAAGGAAACCACGAGTTTGGTGAAATGAACAAATCGCTCTGAAATGACAGAGAGAAAGTCAATTTTACATGAAATTAAACAGAAGCACAATCCATTCAATTGTAAGAGGTTTACAATATTTAACACACAAAAAGAAACAAGCAACTTTGAGGGATCATTATACAACATGCATTTCTTTAAGTGGATATATTGTCAAATGTGCTCACTGAAATACTAACTATTCCCTTGTGCTACTTAGAGAAGTTATTCCGACCTCACTTTCTTTATGAAGGGAAGTGAAAGCATTTTCGAAACCAATGAAATAGAGAAAAAACTTAAGATAATACTTATATTAGAATTGACACAATCCCATAACAACAAGCACTGAACAGATATAGCTTAGAGACTCATAGCCAACCGAAAAAAGAAAAAAAAATGTGCACAGAGTGTGGTTTCAGTTGCTCTAACAGTCTTTCTATTTGGTTTATTGTGCTGTTTGTGGAAGTGTCAAAAATTTCTTACAAGGATATTAACACCTTGTAACACACTTCCTGAGTTGTTTATACATGTCTATTCTTCTCTCAACATGTAAGTTCCGCCTATGCACCAAACAGCACGAACGCAGAAAAAAACCCCACCAACTATAACACCATTAGTGGCAGTCTGTCATTCTGAACCAATGTGGCAATCTTGTCCTGTTAGATCCACAGCTGATACAGCAAGAATTAAATCTTCGACATATCCTGTCACTAAACAGTGTTTAGACAAAAATAGACCACAGATTTTGTGCTATTAAATACAATAATAATATATTACAGCACATTACAATATACTGTTAATAAATTATAATATATATATTATTAATATATAATAGTACATTAGAGAAATACAAATTGGAAACCCGGTATATACACTGGCACATACAATCATTATCCGATGTACAGTATTATTTCTCCTCACTGACAAACACATAGAAAACGTGAGGATACCACATTACTTTCGGTGGTAAGAAGAGACTTGTACAAACTGGGTCAAGACAGATGTCACGTAGCAGAGTTTCCAGAACTCCTCGGGACACTGGCTCTCAGGAGTTCAGCGGAGCTTGGGAACGGTTGTTCCCGTCTGAGCTATGACTGCCCATGGGCCACATCCTTCTGACAGCATCCATGTCCACCTCCCTGCGAAAGGTCTCCGTGGTGAAGTAGTAGACCAATGGGTCCAGCATGGCATTTAGACAGGCCACCATCAAGCTGTAGTGGTAGGTTATGACTAATGCGCATGGAAAGATCTCAGGGTTGCCGCTATACAAGTACATTAACCCGAGAGTGAGGTGGTAGGGCAGGAAGCACACAAGAAATACGACCAGACTAATGACAATCATTCTCTGTATTTTGCGGCTGTCCACCAGGTCGGCCGTCTGGGCGGCAGTGCTTCGACTGATGGCCCTAAGGAGCCCCCAAGAGGAGAGAACCATGATGGCAAGGGGGATCCCGAAACCTACTGTCAGAGTGAGGGCGACGGCGTTCTTTTGCGTGGTGTACAATGGGAAACTCATGAAGCAATTTTTTCTACTTTCCCTCCCTTTTACCAGTATATAGTTGGGCAGGCTGGCTCCCACGGTGAGAAACCAGACACCCAGGCATACCAACGGTGCTCGCTTTCGACCCTCCTGCACACGGGACGACAGGGGGAAGCAGACGGCGAGGCAGCGGTCGAAACTGATGCAGGTGAGCAGGAAGATGCTGCCGTACATGTTGATAAGCAGTACCACGCCCGTGGCCTCGCACAGTCCCTGAGAAAGCTCCGAGAACCCAGAGTGGTAGGAGATCCTGAGCGGCAGCGTAGTCACCAGAATGAGGTCAGCCAAAGTCAGATTTGTCATGTAGACCGTGGTGTGAGAACGAGCCCTGGTGTAGCGGAAAAACACCACGAGGGCAATGAGGTTGAGGATCAGACCAGCAGTGAAGACCAGGGCGTAGACCGCGATGGAGACAGAGTTCAACTGAACCTGTGTCCCATTCAGGCATTTGTAAGCTATGTCTTCGATGGACTGGTTCGGTGACATGACTGCTTTATAGACTTATGGTCACAGCAGTTTTTCAGGAGACTGTAGAACCGAGGTAAAACAGAGGTAAAACTCATGTGTTATTTTACAACAAGAGATAGACATTAAAGAGACATGCAAGCAGCACAAGAGAGGGGTCAAGAAGAATCTAGACAGCTGGCAATATCAGTCTGTTTTATCTCTACATGAGAGTTCACCAGAGATAATGTAAGACACAAGAAACCCCCCCTCCCACACCACCACCACCCACTCACCCACCCACCTTAGTGAAATGTAACCACGCTCAAGAACCCCGACCTGTCTGGAAACCCCCCCCAAGAAGGCAATGTGTCAAGTAAAAGTGTCAACCTCTGTTGCACTGTGTTAAACCATTTTTACTGTCTGCATACAGTATCTGCGTCTGCACTTATCTTGCGGTAGGTAGCTCCTCTCATCATTTGCCAGTAACTTCCCTCCCACAGAGAGCAGATCTGTTTAAGCTCGCTCTCTCTCTCTCTCTCTCTCTCTCTCTCTCTGTCCTTCTCTTTCTCTCCCTCCCTCCATGTCCCTTTGCAGTTTTTATTCTTAACGTCAAGAAGTCACGCAAGCATCACAGAGCCTGTTTTCAGTCTGTCTGTGTAATTTGTATGATTATTAAAGCACTCACATCTTTTCCACATTTTCTCACACTTCCCCTGCCTCTTTGCCTGTCCATTTGTTTTTCAAACAAGCTGTGAGAGACTGAGCATAATCGTTTTCATCTCTAAGTCTTATCTTTGGTGATCATGTTGTATTTAAGATGTGCATAAACCTGCTTTGTTGTATGCAGGAATGAAAATTATTTTCAAGATGACATTTAAAAAAAATGGTTTTATTTAATAAGATTAAGGATAATCACAACGTTTAAAATGATGAACACAAAGGAATATGTTTATGTTTCAGTCACCATCTGTAATCACTGTTCAGTTGTAGTTGCCATAAAAAGATGTGCTGCAAAGCACAGATCTTCTCATTCACAAAAGAACGCTCACCCACAAAGACAGTTTTGGTTTAATTAATTAATTAATCAATATATATCAATTCTTCATACTCACCGAGAGGAAGTATTTGAGAAAAAAAAAGTTGCTCTTTGTCCCTGTGAAATCTATACAGAGTTGCATCTAAACTGCAACTTCATTGTCTTCAGCAATGTGACCACAAACTTGTCCCTTGCTCATCAGGAAATAAAATGAGTCTCTCTCACTCTCTCTCTCTCTCTCTCTCTCTCTCTCTCTCTCTCTCTTTCTCTCTCTCCGCCCCCAAATTGCACTCCACCAAAAAAAGATGGGGGTACACACGTTTACGATCGACAGCTTCTGAATTACTAACTTCTTAAGAGAGGCATGCCCGATCTACCATATATGGGGTGAGCACCAGCCACTAGGGGGCACCAGCACACCTGAACTTAAAGTATATGTGTGTGTGTGTGTGTGTGTGTATATATATTTTTTTTAAATATATTTATATATCGACTATATCAGGTTGTTTTTAATGCAGAAGATTGTTTGAAACCGTCAGTATGTTGGGTATAAAAGTCATATCCCTGTTTACCTATATAGGTGTTTGTATTACTATGCAATGAAGGGCCCTCCAGAGGGGGGATATGTCATAAGGCGCAAAAATTGTTGATTTTATCAGTCACACTACAAAGCACAAACCAAACTGTCAGCATTAGAGGAAGGACTTTCAAAATCAGCACCTAAACCTCAGCATGAAAAGACACCAATTTAGCGGGTCAGCAAAAAAGAAAACTGAAAAGGTTGGAAAGAAATCCGGCAGTGGTAAAACATATGCCTGAAATAGGCACATTTATTGTCCGCAAAATTGACGAGACATCTGTTGACCTACCAAGAAGTTAGATCTACGTCTCATGATTTTTAGTAAGTGTATTCTGTTTATAGTGGTTTGGCATTTTTGTATACTGTAGACTTATGTAAATCTATGGCGTTGCCTTGGCATTATTTCATATATGCTTTAAGTCTGTCTGTAGGATGTATGCAGAGTCTGGTAGCTTGGCATTTCAGTACAGGTGTATGTAAATCTATGGACGTCACTGCTGCTTTTCATGCATGGCCTCAGTGTTTTTGTTGTGTAGTTGTGCGAAGGGGGAGCTTGACTTGGGGGTCACCCTGAGGCACCATATAGTGCTAATCCAGGCCTGTATAGAGAGATATGTGGTTTCAACATGCTCTTCTCATTTTTGACACATATGAGCCGGAAAGACAAAACACAGTCACAAGACAGTTCAGCAGCGCTGAAACTGCAACCACTTCACCATTTCATGTACAAGGAAAAAGGAGGGAAAAAAAGTGTTAAGCTTCAAGTCACACCTAACAGCTCACTCTGAAACCTCAGTCCATTGAGAGTGTTTCATAAACCACAAACATACAGTATCACGTCCAGGAAAAAAAATATGTTAAATTTGAAATGGCAGTTGAAATGTAGGATTTGTCAGTAATTTTACTATCCATCAAAAAGGCTGCAATTTTAATAATCTAATCCGATGACTGTGAAATGTTTACTGACTGTCACAGCCTGCACCTCCATTTTGGACTCTTGTTTTGTTCTGTCTTTGTGCTCCTGTTCTGTCTGTCTCTGCCCCTCACCTGTTCCTGTTTGTCCCAATTATTAACCTTGTTAATTTCATCCAATCATGTTTGCCCTGTTTAGTTTTTCTCTTGTATTTAAGCCCTTGTGTTTCCCCTGTCTCTTGTCTATCGTTGTTTGTGTTTATACGCACACTGTTTCGCTGCACCTTTTGTTACTGGTTTTTCTGTTCCTGTCTGCACCTGTATTTTAATCATCAGTTTGTAAGTAAAGTCCTCTGTTTTGTCACTTCCATCATCGTGTCTTGCACTTGGGTCCTGCGCCACACCATCAGCGTGACACTGACTCAAAGCTTGTGTAGGAAAATAGGCTGAAAGTGAAACGGTCGAAGTGTCGCTGTGGCTTTCTCTCTCCAGATATAATCTCAATGCAGTTTCAGAAAGAAAATTACACAGAGCCTGTTTTTCCCTTCTTTTGATCTTATTAAAAAAAAAGCTGAATAAAGATGGAAAAAAAAGTGGAAATGAAACATATACTTTCAGTACAATGCCCACGTCTCTGCGAAGTACTATAAATAATTACACCATTGAAATTTACCATCAAAGTAGTAAAATACTTGTTAATTTTAAAGGATGTTCACTTACGCACAGACCTCACACCTCCCGGAAGTTCAAACATTATCCCTTATCTCCGTACTTAGCTTATATAGATTTATTTTTTAATGTTCTCACACTACAAGTTAGTTCTATCTGAAATGTTATTTTCCTCAAAATGATTAACGTCCCATTAAGTTCTTCTGTTGAAATGATAATAAAAAATAATAATTAGCCACTCAGTTAACCTCTAAAAATCAGTAAATTGTGATTTGTGTATGCTTAGTTGGTCATTTATATACAAAGCAGAGGCAACTGTGGACTATTAATGCAGCATCTGCATTAGCAGCTGATGTTAATGCAAACTTCTATTATGTTGAAAAATAAGCGAAGGGGGAAAAAAACAGTTTTGCGACAATACCGAAGTGCGATAGAAACAAAGAAACGGGGCCCTAAATGAGGAGACATCCGGCGGGAGAAGAGGGTGAGGGAGTAAATGTATCGGATCAGCTGATCGCATCCCATTCAGCTTTCAAATGAAAAATCTCAGAGATGCAGGCAGTTCAAGTGCTGGCCAGATTTTAAATTGTGGGGAACAGCAGTATTGTAGCTAGCTTCAGTGAAGTTTGCAATTTCTTGATTCTTTTTTCACTCTCCCTGTCACTATGATGTCCATGCATTGTCATTTTCAAAGCTCTAGTTGATTAAACACTGATTAACAAATAAAGGGTGGAATGTTTCATAGTAACACAGACACAAAGGTATGCGTCACATGGCTCGTGAGGAGAATGCTTTTTGAATCTGGTTACAGTTAGAAAGGTTCAGGGAAAATGGAGATGCTGGTGTTGTGAGAGATTCAGTTGTACTGAATGAAGAAGGCTACAAAGTAGGACAACATATAATACATGGCAGCCTATCACGATTTGCAGTTCTCTCAACTAAGAACACTTTGAGCAGAGCATTGCACATTAAGAGTTGAGTAGTGTAATAATAGATGAGTTTGCTGAACGGAAAGCCCAAAGCACACTTGAAATAACCGAGTTTGAGGTTTAGGTTATTTACATTTTAGTTTCACTGAGTCAATGTTGAAGTTATGTAAATGACCCGTAAAATTTTGTGGCTGTGTAAAGGACCGCTGATGTTCTGATTATTCATAAACTATGTTGTCAATTGTTTCTGGGTATACTGTGCTGCTACATGATGTGGCCTAACCTTGGCGCTTATCAGCGTTGGGTTGCGTTGGGCTTTAGAGTGATCCTCCCTAGTACTTCATGTAGTACTAGAAACTGAAACCCCCACTGATATGAATACATGAACACTTGTTCATGTATGTGGTGTATACTGTATAGTAAGTCTTGACATGTTTCCTGTAGGTTAGACTAAGTGGTACAGGTGTGATAGCAGACGCCAAGGAGTGTTGGTTAAACACAGAAGAGGCAGAACTTTCCATTACCATTTTTTTGGCAGGTATAAAGCTGCATTTTAACCGAACACAAAGCGAAACTTTGAACGACGCGAATGCATGAAAAGTCAATGGCAGGGAGGCGAATGGGCGGAGTCAATCGGGGTTAAACTGCGAGCGACACAAAATGTGCGATATGAACGTTCGCTTGAGTTAAAAAATGTTCAACTCGAGTGAAGTAGGGCTAGAAGCCACTCCTTCTCAGAATTCTCTTCAGTCGTGTGTAATCTGATTGGTGTAATCAAAAATGCTGTAATGTGGCATAAAAATTTGGTTGTTCATTTTACAGGCAAGCGATCAAACCATCACGTGGAAAGCTCTACATGCTGTGTTTGGTCTTCTCGGGTGAAATCTTGGAATGTCGGCCCTTTGACATTGTGGAGTGGATGGGAAGGAACATACCATGAGGCATCTGGTCTCAGCTGGGACTTAACTGGAGGGGCAACATGGCATTGGATCTTTGTTCAATAGGTGCAGGGTGATGATGGGTTGGGCCGAACGGTTGGCTCAGAGGGGCTGATAGCATTTGCTTAGTGTAGGCCTGTGGTTGAGCTTGGAGGTCAGAGTGCTGGCAGGTGTGTAACTTTTGATGCTCCTCAGGAATTAGTGGAAGGGGTCGCAGTGGCATGAAGCTGACCGACTGGTGGATGTCTGGTGTGGTATTCTGCTGCAGGTCAAGAGGGGGCGTGCTGAAGCTAAGTGGAAACAGGGATGAATACGGTTGCCTACTCTGCTGAGGGTTTAGCTTGGGACTAGGCAGCTCTTGTGTGGCGAGGGGGGAAGAGCTCTGAGCTGGGACCTCTGTATCCTCGATCCTTTGAGAGGAATGGCATTCATTGGGGGTTGGCTGCACTTTCCTCACTTGATTTTGGGGGTGAGCCGAAGGTGACTGTTGCCATGATGCTGCTCTCGAGTAATGGGCTACGGTCTGGGGAGTCGTTCTTAGCAGGACCTGTTCTAGAAGCTCTGTCTGATGCTTAGCCATTTCACTCTGCTGTTTAGCTGTTTCACTCTGCTGTTTAGCCATCTCAACAATCTACTGCATAAGACTGGCAGATCAGCTTGATGGACCTGGGTTCTGCAACAAGGATGCAAGGCTGCTTGACTGGCTTGCATTACGTCGGGGAAGGTGTTGCTGGATAATGTCCCTGATCTCCATAATCAACAACATAATCTTGGGAGGTGAGCAGGTCTGTAGGTTGTTCTGTGGGAGTGAGGACTGGGAGCTGTTCTGCCAGGATTGCGTCTGGGAGTCACCATGGTAACAACTAGAGATGCACCAGTCAACCGGCCATCAATCCAAACTGGACGGTTTTTGCTCCTAACATGCAATTGGCAACCAGGTGGTTTTTTTGTTTATTTCAGCCGACCTTTGTTCCATAAATGTACGCTCCATGCACACAAGCTGCATTGGAATCACTTCCCAAAATGCCATTTGTGTGGAAATATTATGAAGATTGCAATCTGTATCTGCTAAGTAAAAGTTAATCGACAGTGAAGATGTTCGGCACAACAAATTTGAGTAGGCCATCTTAAATGTGTTGATGATGCTAAACAGGCACAAATAAGAGTGGCTTTCCAGCGCTCGCTGGAGTTGTGCGAGCTTTACTGTCTGCACACTGCACGAGTGTTGACCTTGGAGAAATGAGCCGCTCGATTTGCAAAATTTATGGCACGGCGCAATCAACCAGTCGATGTCACTAAACATCAGTATTCATTCGCCACTCAAATGGCGTTGGGTGAAATTGTGAATTAGTTTTTGACATGTACCTGTTTGACGAGGAATGTTACTCCCTAAAGTGTATAAGCTCTCAAGACACCCCCCCACCCCCACCCCACCACACACACACACACACAAAATTAATTTCAGGCCCTACCTGATGAACAATATCTACCCACAATAAAACATGTGCTTACTTTCAGAGACCAGGAGGTGATTTCTTTCACTAGTGAACACAGTTGTGTGGACCTCGTGGCGCAACGGTAGCGCGTCTGACTCCAGATCAGAAGGTTGCGTGTTCAAATCACGTCGGGGTCAGACTTTTAATTAACATAGATGAAGGGTTATAGAGATGTGTGTATAAACCAGTTTCCACCTCAGAGTGTTGAGAGAAGCCCTTGTTTGATGGATTTATCCGAATAGGATCGTGCGAGATTGACAGATGGAACCATTACAGAAACAAATAATGTAGCCAGGAGAAAACATATGACCAAAAAAATTATTTACAAAATATAGCCTATTCCATCAACATTTTCTATCATGAGAAAAAAAATAATGAATGCAAATATTTGCAACAACATACAGTACTGCATATTTTACGTTTATACAGGTTACTATGCAGGCATTGTGTTTCTACCTCCTCTCCATCATGTTCTTTTTCTTCTTCTGGCTGGTATCTATGGCAGCCCCTACAACCGTATGGTAAAAAGTTGTGAAATTTGGCACATTGATTGGGGACAGTTCCCTGATTGTTTTGACCAAGTTTCATGTCTGCGCTTCAAGCGGGGGGGGGGGGGGGGGGGGTGCTGCAATAAGCAAAAAAATGCATTTGGGCCAATAACTGGTGATGTGTTTGCCTTAAATATCTGATTCACATGTCTGTGGGTGGTCCCAAGGTCCCAAGGCTGAGACATAGCAATTTGCCATGTCAACCTAACTGATGCGCCCGCCATATTGCATTTTATGTAAAAATTTTAAAAAATTTTCACAGCCTACAAAGTTTCTCCAATCTTCCGCAAAATTGGCACAGATGATCTTCAGAGAAAGCCTAACAAAAGTTATTCATTGGCTTTTCGACTGAGGAGAGCATTTACCCATTTGTGTCATTTGACCTCTGGGGGGGCGCTGCAATGGGCAAATATATCTTTTTGCCTCTTAAGGTTTCATGTGCTTATCTTAGAAAAAGTGATTCTTGTGTCAGATCAGTTGGAATCAGCCCTTGAAGTCACGCTTTTAACATGATCATGTCAAGTTGCCATGTCGACTGTGCCCTGCTGGGCTGCTTGGCCCCCACATCGCTGCTTGTTCTTCTTCTTATTATTACTAATACTGCGTTTAAAGTAGTGCTAAACTCATCCCGCACCGGTTAGCATAGCACCCTTTTTTTCCAGTTAAGTGGATGTGAATTGCTGGGATCAGCACCTGTATAAGTGACAAAGACAGATTCACTATAATCACCATGGTTTTACACAGAGTACAACAGTAGGCTAAAAGCAAAAGCATGCAGCCTCAGCAAATCTTTAGTTAATAAAAAAACACCAAGTGCTGAGTCAAGCTTATGACATACACAGAAAGCTCTCCACGAAAACAGGGTGTGTGCCATGATTCTTCCTCCAACAAGCCCGCCCATGTATTTGGTCACTGATAAGGTGAGGAGGTGGGGTTTCAGAAAGAGAGAGAGAGCGAGAGATCAGAGGATAATATTGCCTCTATTTCCCCATACTGTACTTTGGTGGCACTATCTCAGTTTCATCAAAACGCAGAGTGATTAAAAAAAAAAAAAAAAAAGGTTTGAGGATCTCAGTTCAAAAGGTCCCCGGTGTTTTTTTGTTGTTGTTGTAGTTTTTTTATTTAGGTAACAAAGAAGAAAGAAAGAAAAACTTAAAATATTTGTTAGAGAGTACTTTGCAAGTATTATATAAATTGGCCTTTGTTATTGTTGGCACAGCATGTGGAAGACCAGCTATTCAATCATAAAATACTACATAAAATTCATAAAATAGGTAGATATGTCGAATATACTGAGAGATCAGTGCATCTTTGGATAGTGATGTAGACCAGAGTGATGTACATTAAAGGGTGTTATTTCTATCAGTGTATTCGTAACTATCACATGAAGGTTACCATGGCAATGAGGGGTTCAGCCTCTTATGGGTTTGCAAACTTTGGCTCACACAGGAATATGAGTGAAGAGGAGAATGTGTGTGTTTGTCCTTGGTCCTTCAGCAATATGTGACCACAAACTTGTCCCTCGCTCATCAGGAAATAAAATGACTCTCTCTCTCTCTCTCTCTCTCTCTCTCTCTCTCTCTCTCTTTCTCTCTCTCTCTCTCTCTCTCTCTCTCCCCGCCACAAATTGCACTGCCCTGACAAATGATGGGGATACACGCATTTACAATAAACACTTCTTATAGAGAGATATGTGGTTTCAACACACTCTTCTCACTTTTGACACATATGAGCCAGAAAGACAAAACAGTCACAAGACAGTTCAGCAGCGCTGAAACTGCAACCACTTCACCATTTCATGTACAAGGAAAAAGGAAAAAAAAGCTTTTAAAAAAAGTGTTAAGCTTCAAGTCACACCTAACAGCTCATTCTGAAACCTCTGTTTATTAAGAGCGTCCCATAAACTACAAACATACAGTGTGTTGATGGAAACCCACCACTATTTCATGTCCAGTTAAATTTGAAATGGCAGTTGAAATGTAGGATTTGTCAGTAATTTTACTATCCATCAAACAGGCTGCAGTTTTAATAATCGAATCCGGTGACTGTGAAATGTTTACTGACTCAAAGCTCATGTAGATAATAAAACAGGAAATAGGAAAATAGGCTGAAATTGAAATGAAGCATCACTGTGGCTTTCTCTCTCTCTAGGTGTAATCTCAATGCAGTTTCAGAGAGAAAATTTCACAGAGCCTCTTTTTCCCTTCTTTTGATTTTATTAAAGAAAAGCAGAATAAAGAAGGGAAAAAAAAGAAAAGTGGAAATGAAACATATATTTTCAGTAAAATGCCCACGTCTCTGTACTATAAATAACTGTAACATCGAAATTTACCGCCCAACCAGTCACACGCATGCTACAGCAGTGAGCTGTGAAATGCAGCCTCAGCATTCAACCCATCCTACACACCCAGTGAGCGCACGCACACACACTAGGAGCTAGGAGCAGCCCAAGGACCAGCTCTAGTTCAATTTGGCCGGTGCTTGGTCAAGGTCACTAACAGGACTATTAATCCTAGCCTAGCACACATGTCTTTGATGGTGGGAGGAAACTGGAGCACCTGGAGGAAACATGTCTTTGATGATGGGAGGAAACCCACATAAACATGGGGAGAACATGCAAACTCCACACAGAGGGGATCCGGATCAGCCGGGATTTGAACCCAGGGCCTCCTTGCTGTGAGGCAACAGTGCTAACTAACGGGCTACCATGAAACATTATCGCTTCTCTCCATACTGAGCTTATATAGAATTATTTTTTAAGGTCCTTATACTCCAACTTAGTTATATCTGACATGTTATTTTCCGCAAAATTATTAAGGTCCTGGTAAGTTGTTCTGTTGAAATGATAGTAGAAAATAATAATTAGCTGCTGAATTAACCTCTGAAAATCAGTAGGCTAAATTGTGATTTGTATATGCTTAGTTTCAAGTTTCAAGTTTCAAGTTTCATTGTCATTTATTAGATAACAATGTGGACATCATTATCAGCAGCTCAACTTGCAAAGTGCAGCAGTTAAATAATAATAATGAAAGAACAATAAAAGGTAAATATACGGGTAATATAAGGAGATATATACGGGAATATATATATACATGTTGGTCATTTATATACAAAGCAGAGGCTGGCCAGATTTTAAATTGTGGGGAACAGCAGTATTATGGCTAGCTCAGACCCGTCCCGTCGCATAGGCGCTATAGACGGATGCTAGGGGCGCCGTCAATCCATAGGGGCGCCCCAAATGAGGCAAGAAAAAAAAACCCTCATTTTTTACTAATACTATTTTCTCTATGTCATGACAAGTTGACAGCTTAGATCACAGGGTGCCGCAAAGCCTCGCGCTCTAGAATCTTTTTTGGCAACATTTTAATTCTCACCATTGTCCATGTAATCGGTCTAGACCTGGCTGTAAGTTCAAAAGTATGTCCATAATACATGGACGTACCTATTTAAAGACAACTGACAACAAAGACACATTTTCCTGTCTTGTATATGCTATTTTTCACCATTTCACCATTTTTGAACCATATAGTTCAAAAACTTTGTATACGGGCCTGCAAGGGTAACTTTTTTTTAACTGTTACGCTATTGATGGGAGCACAATCCTAAAAGAAAGTGAAATAGACTGGTTATATCCTCTATGCAAACAAATGAAGGTGAAAGGAAGCCGCTGCTGGCCCAAAGTCTGTAACCAATCTAACGGCCGAAGGTTAAATGCTTTATTGTCTTATCCGGCATCCTGATGAGAATGCTTATATGGTTGAAAACCCTTTAATTAATCTGACTCCATTTATTATTATTTGTCGGCTGTCCTTTCATCCCTGTCCAGGAGATTTAACAACCATTCACACCTGGCCACAGGTGACTCCAACGACCCTTAACGACGATTATTGAAACTACACTTAACCACAGTCGTAGAAACTACCAGGAGAACTAACCACCAAGGCACATAATGGCCTTGACAATGACCCCACAGAGGTTAAATACTTGAGACTCCCCACCAGTCAGTCAGAACTGAAGAAGCCTCTTGGATAAGAGGTCAAACGTCTTCAAGAATCTACAATCAAGTCCAGTTGGCCTCGACTTGACCCTTCTTGGATAACTATGACCTGGATGACTGAGTATCTTCATGGACATATTTGTTGACTAAAATTGATCAAGGTTATATTAATCATGCATCAAGGTTATATTAATATATTAGTTATGCCTCTTTGTGAATCCGCTACATACTCACCAAGGACTTATCTGCGTTTACGCAACCTATCAGCAGTCTGTTTAGTTCAGGGACTGAAGGACAACCAATCCGTTTAGGTCAGGGACTAAGGGAATAACCTGTTCAGTATAACTATATTACTTTAGTTTAGGGACTGAGAGAATAACCTGTTCAGTATAACTATATTACTGTAGTTCAGGGACTAAGGGACAACCACTCAGTTTAGTTCGGTGACTAAGGGAATAACCTTTTCAGTGTAACTAAAATGCTTAGTCTGGCACGGTCAGTAGCTGGTGTGTTTCAGACTATCACCCAACTCTGCTGTGATCGAGAATTAATCCCGCTTACCTGTTGCCTGATACTCAAACTCCTTGTAACAACTGCAATTAGTAACTTCAAAAGACGCAGTGCTATGGATTAACAAGTAACAATTTATTATAATGCCAGGAATAAAAAAATTACTGCATAAATCCAATTAAATATTCAAACCAAAAAATATTAGACCAAATTAGAAATAAAAGCATAAAGATATAATGCAAGCGACAATGATACAAAGTAAAATCAAAAGTTAAAGATTTATTATACCTGGCAAGAGTGACTACACACAAGGATATGTGTGGGAGTTCTGTATACATAACAAGTTCAATATACAAATTTGACTTTTTCCCTTAAATACCCGTCCAGAACAAAGAAATTACCGGTCAAATGGAAACTTGCATGTATAGTGAATTAACACATCTGAGGACCTTAGGAAGGCGATAAGATCGTGAAGCAGCCTTTTGTGTCACTCAGGTTTCTAAAACCTTATAAAAACCTATCCTAAAGCTTCACTACTGGAACCCTTGTACTCCTCACACCGAGACTATTAAAATGATTCTAAACTCCAATGTGTTGACATTTTCCATTTGTTGAGTTTTCAATTCTGTTCTCCATATCAATAAAGAGTCACGCAGAAGATATCTTTGAATGTAGTCGATTTTATTCTCTCTTTCTCTCTCTTACTTACATGCAGCACTGAACAATTATCAGTAGCCGTTCTACTTTTATAGTCGACGTCACAAATAGAACGTATTACACATAATACATGCGTACAACAAAAAGCAGGTGTGTACTGCTCACTCCTATGGTTCAACCAGTTCTCAGGAACAAATGGCCTTACAAGGGTGAACAGCTCACCTGCTGAAAACCAATTGACACGTGCAAGTCGGATGTGCTTTCTAACGCACCATGGTACATACTTACGATCAAAACCTTCAACGTATAGGTATTTGGGAGAAATATCAACACTTGTATGGTGTAGAGACACATCTTTGTACATAACTCTTGCAATTATACGTCGATTACATTAATTTACGCAGGGTGTGAATTTCGGCGCGCGATTGTGCGATTGCACAATTTGAACAAATCCCGCAAATGCACCGTTTGTAACTTGAGGAATTCCCGCACACATAAATGAATTTTCAAAAAGGCATATATAAAATCGATACACCAGTCAGTGCGTTCTCCAACCACACAGCCAAAGCATATAGAATCCCCCCCCCCCCCCCCCCCCCCCCCCCCCCCCCCCCAGTGGGGGAGGTCTGCGTCCTCTGAAGTGGAACATCCAGAAAAAAAAAATTGATCCCAAAAGACCTACGAGCTGTTCTGTCGGGGACCCTCACAAAGTTAATACTGAGGTAAAACGGTCCAAAGACATGTTTCAGGCTAAAAATATTGCGCGAAGTAAACCTCGGAGAAATGAGCCGCTCGATTTGCAAAATTTATGGCACGGAAACCAGTCAATGTCACTAAACATCAGTATTAATTCGCCACTCAAATGGCGTTAAGTGAAACTGTGAATTAATTTTTGACATGTATCTTTGTGACGAGGAATGTTACTCCCTAAAGTGTATAGGCCCTCAAGAGACGCCCCGCCCCTCGAAAAAAAATAATTTCAGCCCCTGTCTTATAAACAGTATCTACCCACAATAAAACATGCGCTTACTTTCAGAGACCAAGTTTGAATAAACAAGTGACGAGACGCGAAAATGACCGGAAGTTGAGCTAAAGCGCGTTTGTGGACCTCGTGGCGCAACGGTAGCGCGTCTGACTCCAGATCAGAAGGTTGCGTGTTCAAATCACGTCGGGGTCAGTCTATTTTGCACGCACGTATCGTCTGTTGCATGTTCTTCCACGTCAATAATAACGTAATTAATTAACGTAGATGAATAAATGACGTGTAAATAAACCAGTTTCCACCTCAGAATGTTGAGACAAGTCCTTGTTTGATGGATTTATCCAAACAGGATTGCGCAAGATTGACACATGGAACCATTATAGAAACAAATAATCTTGCCAGGACTTAGAAAACATGACAAAAACTTTACTCACAAAATATAGCTTATGATTTGAACATTTTCCATCATGAGAAAAAAAAAATGAATACAAATATTTGCAACAACATACAGAACTGCATATTTTACATTTATACAGGTTATTAAAGACTGTGCTTATAAGTGTTTTTAAACTAAGCTACTCAAAAATTACCAAACTTCTATAAATGCATGATTCTCTGTGACATAAAATAGCTAATTACTTCACTGGAGATATAATCTGACTAATGTAAGATTATAAACAACACAGCTAAAGGAGATATCCGATGGAATTTTGTAGAAGATAAATCTCATATAGTCCTCACTGAGGGGGAAACATCAATCAGAGAAGGCCAGTAGACTGCTGTCTGTTTTTTGTTGCTGTCGTTGTTTGTTTGTTTTTCACTGTGATACCCACTGGTTTACGTGAGACTTGACAGCCTGAAATGACAGAAAATGAAGGTAAGGCTCCTTGTCTCTCAAGAACAATTGATATTAGAATGTATCAGTGACCTTTGGTCAGTTTGACATTGCTGTCTGAAAGTGCATTTAAGTGAAATTTAAATGCATCTTAAATTAAAAAAAAAAAAAATGAAAAGAAACGCACACTCTACACTCAAATGCCAAACTAAGTTATTCGAGGAGATTTGTGTGAACCTTGTCCCACTTAACGTTACCTATTTTTCATTGCAGGTACCACACAGGCAGCCGAAGAGTCCGTTCACCATCTGGAAACCACAGAGCAGCAGTTCCACACAGGCTACCAGGAGAAGGGTGGCGAAGAGCCCAAGGTTAAACTCCACCACGTCCTTTGGCTCCGTGCACACTGCCCAGGATTCACGGTCGCTCAGGTAACTGCCGCTACTGCAAAAATGATTTAAAGTCAGAACTTTGTGTTGTCAGAATGCTTCGTAAATTATAAACACCCGTAATCCCCAGAGCATCTATGATCCAAAAATCAGATCATCACATTGCTGTTGTCATGTTATTTTGTTAGGTTTAGGCAGTTCCAATATATTTTTTAAATTCACAGCACTTCTCAGTCATGTGCTATAATTGGCCAGCACTTGATGTTAGAGGAAGGAAAGCTCTTCATATGTACCACTGGTTTTCAATCTGTTCCTCAGAGTGCCTGCATATTTTTGTTGTAGTCTTAGATTATCTCACTTGATTGAACTAATTAAGGGATTAGCTGATCAGTGAAATCAGGTGTGGTAGTGCATGGCTGAAACAAAAATGTGCAGGGCAGTGGGGGGTGGGGGGAGGAGGCTGAAGAATGGACTGAGAACTGAGTGCTATATACAGTATGTTCAACAAGACTGAATGGATTCTCGTACTCGTTTAGGAATGGTCTAGTCCAGGTTCCTTTTACAGAGCACACAGGCCCGTTCGCCAGCCCCACAGATGCCACAGATAGACTGTAAATGGCACCAGCAACACCTAGTGCAGCGAACCCAATGGACAGGAACATCTACAGAGAATGGGAGAGCACAGATAAGTTCAGCTTCTAAGAGGTTCCAAGAGGGGTTTTTTTTTCAGTTATTTAAGTTACCACTAATAAATAAGAATTTATTATCTCTCAAGTAGATCCACAAATTATTATTATTATTATTATTATTACTAATATAGTGTTTTAAACAGTGCTAAACTCACCCCACAGCGGTTAGCACAGCACCCTTTCTTTCCAGTTAAGTGGATGTGGATTGCTGGGACCAGCACCTGTATAAGTGACAAAGATTCACCGTTATCACCACGGTTTTACACAGGAGTTTTAATAACGAGTTTCCAATGCATCAGGCTTATGACATGCATAGAAAGCTCTCCACTAAAACGGGGTTTATGGTTGTGGTAACTCACCATGATTCCTCCTCCAATGAGCCCGCCCATGTATTTGACCTCCGGGGTGATGCGATTTTCTCCGTTTCCCTCCTCCGAAACCCATTTGGTCTCCCAACCAGGAAAGAAGAGCATTATGTTACAGATGACAGACACCAAGGCCAGTGGGTACAGCGCGATGGCTATGAATCTGGAACACTTCCCTGTGCACATTTTCGGTACTTCCAACGAGTTTAACGGTAGTCAAAAATGAGATGCGTGTGAATCAGCGTGTCACCCCAAAGGCTTCACAGTGCGCTTGGGTGAAAGAGAGAAAATAGGAACAGGGTGCGTTCTCGTTCTCTGCCCCTCTGGTAAAGTGATGACTGAGTGAATGTGCCTCTAAATACGCTGGTTATTGATAAGGTGAGGAGGTGGGGTTTCAGAAAGAGAGAGAGAGAGAGAGAGAGAGAGAGAGAGAGAGATCAGAGGATAATATTGCCTCTGTTTACCCATACTGTACTTTGGTGGCACTATCTCAGTTTTATCAAAACGCAGAGTGATAAAACAAAAAAAAAAGTTGGAGGATCTCCGTTCAAAAGGTCCCTGGTGGGTTTTTTTTTTCTTTTTAGATAACAACCAAATTGGTAAATGACAAAAAAGAAATAAAGAAACAAAGAAAACTTGAGCTATGTTATTGTTGGCACAGCATGTGGAGGACCAGCTATTCAGTCATAAAACACTACATAAAATTCATAAAATAGGTACATATGTTAAATACACTGAGAGTTCAGTGCATCTTTGGATGGTGAAATAGACTAGAGTGATTTACATTAAAAGGTGGAATTTGTTTTAGTGTATTCAAAACAAATGCATGAGGGTTACCATGGTAATAAAGGGTTGAACCTTACAGTATTTTCCAAACTTTGGCTCACACTGGAGCGTGAGGAGGTAAATGTGTGTGTTTGTCCTTGGAAGAGTAATTAAACTTTGGACCTTATTGCTCATTGATGTGTAGATAACTGTGTCGTCATAAATTACTTTCCAAAAGCTGACACATATCAATCCAGTTATCAACGCGGAATTAATATATCATTTCTTTCCATGACAGTATGTTTCTATGAATAGACATCATAGTCGTGTCATAGGGCAAAATTATCAGTGTCTGGTTCTGTATGACCGTACAAAAAAAGGCCCCCGACATACTTAATCAAGCTAATGATATAATGTCAAATGAATAAAGGTTGTAATCAAGTTTTTTCATCAGTAAGTTGTTTTTTGGTTGATTTTTATATATACATAATATTATCGTCTTTCTAGAACAATCCTTTTACAGTCAAGTTTCGGATCTCTGAAGAGGATCACATTTTCAGCGAAAATGTACAACTTCTTGCTGGAGAGATTCTACTGTACTTATTGAGAATCTCGGACCAGTAGATACAAAAATAAATAAATAAATGTATTAATTAATTAAAAAATACCACAACATCAAAGATCTATTACTACCTTTTACTATAGGCATGACAGTGTTTTTAACCTGAATCCTCAGCTCCAAATGGTGCTCCAGTGACATTCATCAAATTCCAGACAGTTTTTAGTTTGTTAATTAGTGTCTCTGTTTAATGGAAAGCCTCCAAAAGATCGTTTTGTATTGAGGTTGCGTCTTAAGACTCCATTTGGATTTTTTTTTTCGACCACAAAATACAATTTATTTGTGCTGGTCCACTTGGTCAAGACCTTTGCCTTAAATTTACATTTATATTCGAAAGCATTTTCTTACCAATGCGACTTGCTCAAAAGCATGCAACACATGCTAAGCTATGCTGACGCGAGACAACATACAGTCCTCATAGGTTAGTGCTGGAATGCCGTCGTGTTGCAGTGAGAACCACATAACAACGGCTAGAGAACATTACAGCCTTGTCATACACCAGCAAGATTTTACAATGGAGGAGTATAAGTTATGATATACATGCAAATACATACATACATATATGTGTGTGTGTGTATGTATGTGTATATATATATATATATATATATATATATATATATATATACACACACACACACACATGCACACACACAACGCAGATTTATCTTTGATTAATAATTTATACGTGGTTATTATTTATTAACAGAGCTGTAATTAATTGTGACAACTTTAAACTTAAAGTTAAAGGCTTAAAACGGTTCCAAAGGTTCAGGTTAAAAAAGGATTGCTAACCACAGGTTGTACCTTTTGTACCTTTGGGTTATTTCATTTGAAATGTCTGTTAAACACAGCCATTGCCACATGCTTGTCCATGTGCAGACACACGCGCACACACATGGATTACTGGTCGTAAAACTTGTGCGGTTGTCAGAGAAACGTCAGTCCCTTGTCAAGAGGGTTGTGTGCTCTCCTTGGATTTTCCCTCATCAAACTCTTTTTATCTCACTGGCAAACCCTCCTGAGACGATACTGTCATCCTCTTTATCTCTGATAAAACCCAACCGATAAAGTTCTGAACAGCGTTTTTACAGACACACCCATACCATTAACTGTGGGTCTGGGGTCGGCGAAGTTTAATGTCGTTGCGGTGAATATAAGAACTGGGACGAGACGTTTTTACATTGGGGATTTTTGTCCAGCCATTGAGCACTATCTGTGAGAAGTCAGTTTGACGTAAGCTCCAGCTATTTATTACTGATAGCGTAGTGTCTCGTATCAGTGTTGTTATGCATCTAAAAAACACTGAGAACAGTCTTGATATCCAAATAACGGTTGTATCAGGCCAGTGTGCAATGGTAGATTTGACCATCTACCATGGTGTACACAGTAACATTTCTTTAATAGATAGTGAGCCCGCAGATATTCAATCGGTTCAAAGAGGCACATGTGTGATGTGGTCAAGACAAAGATTTACCTATTTCACATGTAACTCTTAACAAAGCTCCCTCTAGTTTGGCTGCGATAAACAAAACCACAACCAACCCCCTCTGACTACCTCTGGTGTCCCATATAATTTTGAAAGTTCACCCTTTTCAGAAAGTTCCACTGGTTAAAATGCCTTTGGTTACCAGTTATCTACTAAGATGAAGACTTGAAGTATGAAGCCTGTGGCTGAGCCACCTTAAGTTACCATAAAAACTGTTTTCCTATGACAAAGTGAATGACAGCAATCAAAGTCCATAAATAAAACAAACCCAGAAGCATGGATTATAATCTCAAGGTTGATTTAAACGTCTGGCAGTACAAAAGTCAACTACACCAAAATACAAATGTTTATTTGTGTATATTCTTTTAAAAAATGTAGACCAGGTAGACTGAGTAGACTGACACTGTAATATGACCATAATATTACATAATACTCAATGGTCATTAAGTAGCATACCCTTAAAAAGTACTACATTACCCATAAAAGCAACAATAAATTACAATATTAACCTCTTTTTTTGTCCTTTAACCCAGTGGTTCTCAACTCCCCTCCTGAGGGCCCCTTGTTCTGCATGTCTTTGTTTTAACTCTGTTTGAGCGCAGGACTGACACACCTGATTCCACTGATCAATTAATCAATCAAGCCCTTGATTAGCTCAATTGACTGTAGCAATGAAGAGTCAAAACAGAGAGGTGCAGGACAGGGGACCCTCAGGACTGTGGTTGAGAACCTCTGCTTTAGCCCTTTCAAATGTACATTTTGGCCTGGGTTTTGACCATGCAAACCTAAAAATTTAACACTGTTTGTCCAAGCAATCAATAAAACCAAATATTTCAAAACTCATTTTCGCTTATATCATGTTTATGGCACGTTTATGTAAAGTCAAACATAACGGACGTTAAGTGTTTTAGAACATCAAAAGCATTAACTTCATTGTCAGATGGACAGAGATCATAAAAAGAACAATCAAGAGAACAACGTCCAATTTGTTAAATATATTTATAACGCAATGACTTCAACGTGACAGACACACATCTTACAGTCTAGCCGTTATAGTGTTCGTCATCTTTTATTGCTGGTTGCAACATTCGTTTACTATTTTTTACTTCTCGTACCAAGTTCTCCCGTCACCAAAGAAACAGACACCCACTCACACGCAGGACATTTGTGATAAGAAAAGGGGTAAATGAACTCAACGAACGGAAACCAATCTCTTCTCAAAAATGACATCACCTGTGACGTGCTGCCACGTACGCGTTTAATGCTGATTAAATTAATGAGTCATGTCAGTACCACACTTTAAAAAAAACCCCAAAATAACAGGAAGGACATCAGGGTGTCTACCATCTCAGGAAATCTACTAGGAGTATGAGGAAGTTTGTATTCACAAAATGTTGTAGAGCAGGCATGCGGCATTTTGGCGATGGGTTCAGAAGGGAATACCTCTCATCTAACCCAGACTCATTTACCCCTTTGAGAAAAACTGGTAACGTTAAAAATGATCAGCAGACATGCAGACGAAGGTGACGGCTGTAATGGCCACACCGTCAGTCCCATGTAGCACTGATGTACTGCTGAGAGCTTTGTCAAGAACTGGGTGCCACTCCTTTTCAAACAGAAGCCCATCAGAGACAAACAAATGGTCCTTCTTCAGAAAAGGACACTAGGCGAGAATCTGGATAACATCAGTCAATTGGTTCCCTGTATACTCTGAACAGAGGTCCGTGTCCTGGTATGATGACATCAGCGGTCCGTAACGCCTCCTGCCGGCTGACCTCCTGCACCTCTGGGTTCTCACTCAGCTCCCTCCAGGAGTCTTCATCATTGCAACACTCAAACAAGTCCCCAGCAACTAGCACTGTTCCTGCTGACGTTCCCTTCACCAGCACACTAACGTCTCGACCTGTGTGGCCTGGAGTGGGCACTATAGACACCTAGTGGATGAATAGGGCACATGCATCAGTTCCACTACATACTCGTTTTTTTGTTTTGTAATAAGTATATTGCTACTGTGCTATCAAATTCAAGACTGAAGACTACTAGAGCAGCATGTTATTTCACTTTGAAGCTAATACACATGACTGAACAAAACAATTAAAGGAAGATTAGCCGAATACTCATAAATATTATTCATGGTCACAACAGTGTAATGAGAAAATGAGACGTACTAACAGCGCTGGAGTGAGAAAAACTCGTGTATTCACAATTCTGCAACATTTCAACACACTACTGGTTAATTAAAGGAATCATTTAGCTCCAGAGTATCCTCAGTTTAACTAAAACCTAGATCCGAGGTTGAGAGGTTATCCTAAATGTCTCTTGACTCTCCACCCCCACTCCAGTCAGGGACACGTCTGACTTACATTGTTGTCAATTGGGTATGGTTGTCCCTCAGTCAGTCGATTGGGGAGGTATCGATCCCCTTCGCTTATGTCACTTCCCACAACAATTGTTGCATGTGGAAACATTCCCAAGTTACCCACGTGGTCGGAGTGTCCGTGGGTACCGATCACTATGGTTACATCAGTTGGACTCAGACCCTTTTCTTTCAGTTTTGAGAGGAGAAAGTCTTGGTCCCACGGTCCTCCTGTATCCACCAGAATAACTTTGGGCCCGGTTAGTAAAGAGATGCTTCCGTCGGCCCGTGTGGAGCCATCTGGTTGTGGAGAGCAGTAGCCAACTTTCAACACTGAAACGCTGTACGGATCTCCTGAAATATCTGGTCCTATGTCCCCGGACTCAATTTTCTTTGTAGTGCAAGAGAGTCTGTTATTGCAAGCGTCAGCCATTATGTTAAAGTTGTCAGAACAGTCATTTTCCCCTCAAATTTCAGCACTGAATCGGCCACAGTATCCGCGATCTACGGCACAGCATTACGGACAAATTTATCGTTAACTTGTGGTGCGTTTTAGTTATAAGCCGACAAATTGCGCCATCTCCTGTTGAAAACGTAAAGGGCCACAAAGTCCAGAAACACGATATGTTTATTTTTTTTGTCTCGTCAGCAAAGACAAAGACAAAGGCCCAAAAGAGAAACAAACAAAAAACAAACAGTACTTTCAACTGAGAAGCGCACTTATTGGACAAACGCTGTTGGAAAATGTTTCCTCATAAAGAAACTGATATAGTATACTATCTGGCTATTGCATTTCTCAGAGTTCAGTTTAAATAATGACTATATAATGACTATATAAAACAGGAGGTGATAACAAAGCGTGTATTACATGTATTTCATTTGTAGTCTGACAAAATGTAAAGCATTTATCCTTTGCTTAAAGAAAGAAATCAGATTTCTGAGGTTACATTACCATTGTCGTGTGTTTAGATGTATAAATAAAATTGGATGTTTTCTTTATGTCTTATTTCTTTGAGGAAGTCTGAACAAACAACTACTATCCTATTCTGCCCGGTTCTGGTTTGTCTGATCTGTTTAGGCTTGTCTGTCTGTTCAGTTTGTCAGTGCCTGCTGCCTATAAATACCTATTCAAAAATCATGCTATTTGTCTCAGAGTTCAATTCATGAAAAATCAGGGAGGCTTTCCTATATTTAGCTAGTTCTCACTCTCTTTCTCTCTCTCTCTCTCTCTCTCTCTCTCTCTCTCT
This sequence comes from Chanos chanos, assembly GCF_902362185.1. NCBI lineage: Eukaryota > Metazoa > Chordata > Actinopteri > Gonorynchiformes > Chanidae > Chanos > Chanos chanos. The sequence continues at coordinate 32,859,131 of NC_044501.1, read as the reverse complement.
CTCTTTCACACACACACACACACACACACACACACACACACATTTTTAGGTCTCTTTATATTCTCAGTCTCTCAATGCTTACGTCTTGGTAATAATTTAAGTAATGACTTGGATGGGAAATGGTGAAAGTTGCCTTCTGTCCCTTGTAGCCTGATCTGGAACAGATAGAAACCCTAAGAGAGAGCATTCAGCTCCTCACGTATTTGGCTAGAGAAGCAGATGATATCAAACATGATGTCATTCTTTGTAAAAATGGGCCAGGTACAAAGACAGGGTGGAGAAGAACAAAGAAACTCTGTAACCCTGCTGTAACTGACAGTGCAGGGTGGAGCAGAGCTGTCTTTTTTTACAGCGGGCAAGGGAGTTAAGCCTGAGAGTAGGACGTTATGCCTTGTTAATAATTTATTATGGCTATTATCATCACAGAGCCTTACACTGAATGTTAAAGCTAAGGAAAAAGTCATATGTACAAAAGTGCATTCAGAGCTGAGTGAAGTCTGTTTGTAAGAAGAACACCACATTCATTTTCATTTGCACTGGTCTGAGATTTACTCCATCCTAACTTCATCCTAACTTCGACTGACAAATTCTGCATCTGTTTGCATGCAGTCCTCACTGGACAGTTTGCTGTTATTATTACTATTGTCACATATCAGGGTGTTGCTGCAATTTGGCCCCACTTGGCCACCTTGTTTATCTTTTTAGATTCTCATAGTCTTATTCCTATCCTAACACTCTGCTCACATTAAATGTATTTATATATTCATTTACCTATTTTTATTTTTAATAGTGTTTTATATTGTGTGTCTTTCTTGATATTATTATCAAGTATTACCTGAACTGCATATCAAGAGGTGGGTGTCACAGGTCGAGTCTAGGTGAAGGACTTGAGGAATGACAACAGCATAGCTGAGCAGGAGGACCAAAATGTTGAAACTGCCTCATCTGAAACCATGGACAGAGACTGTGATATTGAAAACACTCAGAGAATTAAGTAATGTACACTCAGAGTGAACCAGCAGGACCAGCTAGATAACACAGTACAAAAGCAAAACGAAGAGGATGAAGATGAAGATGAGAGGAATAAGGAGAACATCTTCAAACCTCTTAGTGCTGTCTTTCCAGAAACTTTCAACTTGGGTCACTCTGGATCTGAGATGAGGCTGGTACTGCTAGGGGACATTTGGTCATCTACTCGTACGATGTGCCAAGCCATACTTGAGGGGTCCATTCCTTAGAGGGGACAGATAGCTGGCAAGCATCTAACTGTGGTAGAGCCCTGGGCCCTGAGATGGAGAACAGCCACAAACTCCAACAGCCCATATCAACCTCAGCAACTCTTTCAAAGGCTGTCCCAGTGTCCACCAGGACCCCATGCCTTCCTATTGGTTCTATCTACCTACCTGTCTTTCACTGGGCAGTACAGGAGAGCCGTGGAGCGAACCATGGCTGTATTGGGGGAGGGGACCTGGAGACGAATTTATCTGTGATGTGTGTTTGTGCATGTGTGTGTGTATACGTGGCTTTGTGCGCCTCCTGTTTCTCAAACAAACCCGTTCCTTGATGGGCGAGGACCTGAAGCAAGTGCTTGGCTGTTCAAGGACTGAATATGAAAAACCAGGTGATCTGCCCTGCCTTGAGTTTGTGACCTAGTCCCCCCTCTCACATGACACCAAAAGAGATTATCTTAATTCAAACACTCAAAATCCAAAAAACTACATTGGCTAAATCGGTTCCGATGTTCGTTTATTCAATCAATGTTCAGCAACTATTCTCCTCAGAATTCGTATTCATAACCTATGATTTTACTCTAACGACTACAATATTTAAGTTGTTGAAATCTAATAAGATCCAAATGAGTTATGACCACGGGATAGATGCTTTAATATACATCCAACGGAACATTTAAAATGTCATACGGAACGAATTGTGACACAAATGTTTCCGCAGGACAGATTTCGATATAGTGCTTTACAGCGTCACTGATTTAAACGTTTGCGCAATGGCGACTACGGTGATGGATCCACTGAAAGATTTCCTAGTGAAGTATTTTATGCCAGAGAAATGCTTCGACGAATTTTTCCTGGATTTTAATTTTTTACATGGTAAGGATACTCTTCTCGAAAATGTCTATACAATTATTTCAACGAAAGCGCTCTTTGTTCACCCAAGCTGTATGAATGAAGCAACTTGCTTTTGATTTCGGTTTTGTAATTGGCTGATCACCTAACGATTAAAGTATCAGATTTTGCAAAGAAAAGCTTGGCCTTTAAATATTCAGAGTTATTACAATGTCGGTGTAATGAATTTACAAATAGGGGAAACTGTCTTTACGCAGTGCATGCGAGAAGCAGTTTGCACAGAGGTTTTATGTAGGTGTAATGACATTGACCGCTCCGTTGTGTTGCAGCGTAAAGGAAGCGAAAAAAATATTTTGATTACCTAAATTGCATAATTTATGGTGAATCGGGGAATCATTGTGGAAACATCAATGTGTTTTGACAGCGCTTTGGGGTAAGACAATCTACAGGGCACTTCCTGATTGGATATAGGTGGCGTTCCTCATTGATTGTCGTTTTCGCAAATGTGGACTTTTACTGATTAAGGCTGTGTTCGAAACTCCGCACTGTGTACTGGTCCTATACTGATCTTGACGGAAAATTAGTTAGTCGTATGCAGTACATGAAAAATAAAAATTTTGCAATACGCAACAGTTACCCGGATGATGTACTACTCGGACGAAAATTTCTACTCCCTCCCATGATGCAACGCGGTGATTTAGAATGTTTTGGTCATGTGACTGTGTAGTAGACAACATGAAACTTCTCACACTTGCGTCCTATCTTGTGTACTAGGGTGGGGAGTAGTGTGCAGTACACAGTGTATACTGAGGCAGTATGTAGTACGCCAGTATGGCATTTCAAACGTAGCCAATGACTCGGATTAGAGCTGTTATTTTTTCGCATCCTGTGTTACCTGCGTATGTTCCCCATGAACAAAAAATAAATAAATAAATAAAAATAACATAATGTGGCAGCCTCAAGACAGTGAATCGTTCCTTCTGTCTCTTCAGTGGAATGTCTGAAGATAGTCCTGAGCAAAGGTCTAGGGATTGGGATCATCCTCGGATCTGTGATGGGTAAGGATGATTAGTATTGATCTGTCTCCATTTAAAACGTAATCTCTGTTTCTGAGTCTGAGTCTCTGTCATCATCTAATCTTCATCTGTTCGTGTATTTGTCCCTAGTGAAGCTGCCCCAGATCATCAAGCTGATGGGAGCCAAGAGTGCAGAGGGTCTGAGTTTTAATTCTGTCCTGCTGGAGCTGTTTGCCATCACAGGCACCATGGCGTACAGTATAGCCAACAACTTCCCTTTCAGGTACAGCTCAGACTACGGCACTGGAACAGCTCATTTTTAATGCCGTCTTTTGTAGTGAAGTTTTTTCAGCCTTTTCAAAACCGTCATGTCTTTTGAACTGGAGTGACTTTGAATGTTTCAGCTCTGTTATGTTTTTGAATGCATCATGCTTGGATTGGTTCGAGGGCTGGTCTCATTGTGTGTGCGTGTGCGTGTGCGTATGTACTTGTTCACAGTTCCTGGGGGGAGGCCCTGTTTCTTATGTTTCAGACAGTAACTATTGGTTTCCTAATCCAACACTACAATGGAAACACCATCAAAGGTACAACGTAATTATTCCTCTTACCTCTAATGCCTCCCTGTATTCATAGGTTTCATATGCGATCAACTGACGAGTCAATGCCAAACTGAAGCATTAACACCTCCAGAATGAGCGACTTGATTATAGCGATTATCTCTCACTCTATCTTGTAGTACATTTTTGAGGACATATAAGATAAAATATTATTATCTCTGTCTTTAGCAGCTGGGAAGGGGAAAAGTGATTGTGCTGTTATTGTACTAAAAATGAAGGGCAGTAGGTATACGTAATGAATAAATAAATAAATATATGGCTATTTTTACACCGACAGGCTTGGCGTTCCTTGTGGTTTATTTTTGCTTGATGTCCGTGCTGATCTCACCTCTGACGCCGCTTTCCGTGGTCACCACCATGCAAGCCTCCAACATGCCAGCCATCATCTTTGGTCGGGTATGTCCCAAGGTCGTTTGCGCGTCAGTTCCTCCACGTGCTTAAATCATAATAGGGACAAGCCACAAGCAGGCATTTTATGCCTGTGTCAGGCTCATATTAATACAAGATTTATGAATGGTTCGTGGGGTGTTTTTTTTTGTTTTGTTTTGTTTTGTTTTGTTTTGTTTTTTTAAGAGAAGTCGAGGGCGGTTAAATCAGTTGAGCCCATTTCAATGTCTTTGTTTCTCCTTGTGTCTACCAGCTCATCCAGGCTGGCACTAACTATCGGAACGGGCACACGGGGCAGCTGTCTGCTATTTCAGTGTTCCTGCTCTTCGCAGGGTCACTGGCACGCATATTCACCACAGTCCAGGTACTGCGCCGATACCAGTGTGACGACGCATTACGTATTGACTCTGTTAGATCGTTTTTTGTTTTTTTTTTATGTGCGTCGGTGTGTTCTGTTAGCTTTATCTTCCTGTCTTTTGTTCGCAGGAGACGGGAGACTCTCTCATGGCGCTCACTTACATCATCTCCTCGTGCTGTAACGGCCTGATTGCTTCTCAGGTCCTGTATTACTGGAACAGCCGCCCGGCACTCAAGAAGAAGGCCGAGTAAGCCAAGCATAACAGAAAAACTCAATGGAACGCCTCCACGTCTACAACAGTTAACGCACTGTCTTGAACAACTTGATTTTCAGGTCAGCTGTAGGTACATTCGAACCTAATTCAATTTCAGATGCAGTGCTGATCTTGGATCAGTTGTTCACGATGCCTGTGCGCACACTTTAAGCGGATACTGGGTGGGAACTATGCAATTTACTGCGCAAATGGACTCACAGATCAATATGTTTATGTTCTAAGCGCCCCGTAATGGCCTTTTTCCTGGACGAAAAACTTAATAGACTCTCTCACTGTATGTTTAATTTCCCACTCATACTGCATTTCCACTGTTTGCCGCATTGAAGGTTTTCCATCTCTCATCCTGCATTGCACCTTTTCTTTAGCTCAGGGGAAGGGGAAAATGTTTGCTCGCACTTGGGGACTCTGCGATTTCAGCGTTGATTTTTAATAGCGAAGGGACCTGTGTCCTGTTTCAGACTGAAGCTGTTCCTAAACACTGGTCCAGGACCAGTTGTCCAAGCCCTTACCCATGTTCCATAATCTCCTGATGATTAAAGAAAAAAAAAAAAAACCTAACCTGAGATCAGCACCCTGGAGGTGTCCTCTAGGCCTAATTCACAGAAAATGATTGCAACACTATGTCTTCTTGACAGTTGCTCGACATGCTTTAGAAAGCTGTTTGCTGCCATAAGGAAAATTAGGGGACTGTAGGGAAAATCATGCATTTGCTGTCATTGTCTCCTTCTCTCTTCTTTTCCACAGTGTTTTCATCAGTGTCTCTTGCATGCGTAGATGCAGAACATCTTAGTACATATCTTAATACATAGTACAGAAAGGAACAAGTAGTAAACACCATCACAAAATTAAAGAGAATGTCCTAATGTCAATGTGAAAACATATTAAGGTTGTCTGACAGATAGTTCAGGCTGACGGTTGAAACCATAGAGCAGTTTCATTAAATGAGGTTAACTGAGTGTTGAGCACTGTGTGGAAGAACTGTACTGTATGTTTTAAACATTTGTTTGCTGGCATTTGATGTTAAACCTTTTTTTTTTTTTTACCATAGTCACAGGACAATACAAATATAGTAATTACTGTGTTTTGTTTGTTTTCAAATGATCGTTTAAATCCTAACAGGAAATGCACATTTGCAAAACTGTGAGGAAAACCAAAATGATTGGATGATTTGGAGGTGTGGTTTTTTTTTTTGCACTATGATCAATAAGCATTCTTGTTCAGCAGCCCTGTCATGCTAGAAATGATTTAGCACCGTAAGAACATAAAAGATGAACGGTTATTGTTTGGGGGGGGGGGGGGTTCGTAAAGCTCTCCAATTCAAATAAAGACAAATTATTAGTTATCTGTTAAATTAGTTATTGGTTAGTCTGAGACCTTGTTCTGGGCTTTAATGGGAACAACAATAGTTTAAGATCCTGTGATAACTGTGAAAAAGCACAGAATCTGAGTGTTATACACTGTTATGCCAGTAGGTGGAGGCAAAGACTCCCTTGTACTGAATATGAAACCTCCAAAATAAAGGTCTCTTTTGGATAATTAAAGTTTTGGTTCGTGTTCCCATATATGTTCACAAAGACATTCCTAAGCAGTTTGGTTTGGTCCAAAAAGGTTTGGTTTAATTACTTTTGTATTGTGTGGGATGTCTGCAATGAAAAACCACTGAGATGGCCAAGGAAGTCATCTGGTTCAGTTACTCAATGTCCACATTTGCAAATAATGCTTAATAATCTGAACTATATTTCTACTTAAAATGATGCTAAAACTTCTTGATGTGACTCCGGACTCAGTCAAGTGCAATGTATATCCATGTTAACTCTCACTCTCTCTCTCTCTCTCTCTCTCTCTCTCGCTCTCTCTCTCTCATTAACTTAGATGACATAGGAGAAGGACAAGGCAAAAAAAAGAATTAAATTATGACAGCCAAGAAAGGCAATCATCTGAAAATCAGGCTGAGATAAATATTTATAAAAAAAAAAAAAAAAAAAAGGGAGGAGAGAGAGGAGGTGATGCCATTTGAGAAACAGGGATAAACAGAGTAAGGAAAATGAAGAAGTTGAAAAACAAGAGGTTCTCTGAAAGAGGAACTAAGGTATCTGATGGCAGGGTTGAGCGGCAGATATTCAGTTCCTTATCTCTTCAGTGTTTCTCGTCTTGGGAGGTCTGGCATCGGAGGTGGTTCCACACAAGTAAAGTATGTCTGCCTTTTTTTTTTTTTTTTCTCTCCCAAAGGTACGGCTTTCCCCAGATCTCTTTAATGTGTGGCCCGAACGCTTATCTCCACCCCACCTGAGAAAGAGTGCGTTTCCCATCCCTGTATCTCTGTATCGGCGGAACGCGCCATTGCCCCACCTGTGTGGGGGTGTCTGATGAATGTTTCCTCCCACTGATAACAGCAGCGCTTTCATGTGCCAGACCGGTTTGTCGCAGACCTTTGACTGGGAGCCCAAAGGGAGAGTCAATATTTTTACAGTCGGTGACGTTGGTTCACGATTTTTTTTTTTTTTTGGGTTATGTTTTCTCTCTATTCATTTCAATTGCTCTTTAAATATGACATACTTCATCATGTTGAATGTCAGCACCATGGGTGGTCTAGAGTTTGGTATAGGGTTCTTTATGTGTATGCAGTTAAGATAACATTTATCATATAATAAGTCATATCAATAAGATAGAAGCAGATGAAATTACCCCCTCCTGACCCCCCCCCCTCCCCTCGGTCTCCTCCCCTCGTTTGCTGCGGGACCAGTCTAGCCCTGGGTGCGGCTGCCTCATTAGTGCTGGCTGTCACTCAGTCTCTCAGTGCTTGGCAAACAGCCTCACTATTAGCAGCATTAACCCTGCGCTAATGTACACATTATCTACCAAAGCCGCCTGCAGCTGCTCCCACAAAGGTGGTCTCCGAACACATACCTGCCTGAGACAGCTGTGGACACGCCCAGCGCACCTCGACACGTCCACGTTCAGTAACGCTTTATTTAGACTTGCAGGTATATTACTTTTTCGCCGTGGAAACTGAAACGGTCTGGGTCACTTGGCTGTTCGTTTGTTTAATTGCGTTAAAATGAACTGTATGTCCTTTTCCTTTTAGAAGAGTAAGTTCATGGTTTTTGTTTCCAAAAGGCCTAGTGAAGTTGTCAGGCACTAGTGAAGTTTCATATGCTTGTTGCACATCTTCTATAACAAACCGTACAAGAGTCATTTGGTGTTTTCTTCACAGATAATCAAATGGATAACAGGTGTTTCGATATGTGAATGTGGGATGTTGAAAGATGCTAGGTCCTCAGTCTATTATCTTATATTCCTGTTGTTATTGTTGAAAAAAGTTTTCATATGAATGGAAGGTTATTCACAGCATAGTTATGGGTACAGGAGCTTTTTTTTTTTATGTAAGACTGATTCATGGTGATATTAAAAACTGCCTCACCTAAACACCTCTTGTTAACATTTCACAATCTTGCCAAGAGCAAGAGAAATGAATGGTTGGTTGATTGTGGCTCAGAGCCAGTCGTTTGAAGCTGAGTCGTTATGTTTCAGTGACAAACTGGAGTCCATTTGTCTCAGCATCTCGTGAGTTATGTGAATTAGACGTTGGAAGTTCTCGGCCTAAGAAGTGTGGCTGCTTGCCTACCACTGTAAGAAAAGGAAAGAAAAAACTCTATCTGCATTGATCTAGCTGCTGAGGGGAGCTAGCTCTCGACAGCAGCTGTTGAAAGATTTGGCAGTAACTTCCCTCCCACAGAGAGGAGACCTGTTAAAGCTCTCTCTCTCTCTCTTTCTGTCTCATTCTCTGCTTGTGTGTGTGTGTGTGTGTGTGTGTGAGTGAGTGAGAGAGAGAGAGAATGAGCTATACCCTCACATGCATCAATTTTGACAACTAATCCAACAGTACTGCTGGTAAGCAAAATAGTGCCTTCTCAATATGAGGCAACCCCTTCTGCGTTTTCACATAATGTACAAAAGTCTTGCTATGGCCTTTTCACACACCTCGCAAGAGCTATTCGGTTGAGGATCATTTAATCCCCGCCTCTAATTAGAGAGAAACGGACAGACTTAACTACCCGTACAGGTCTACGTTAGGCCGATGTCAGACACAACACTGTTATCGCCGAAATCTAGGCCCCTTCCCCCAACAGCGTTGGCCTCACTTTGCGTGACAGCCTTTGCTCAGCTGTACTGTGTTAGTCTGAGTCAAATATGCAGTGTAGCCTACGCTGGTGGCATTTCAGCCAACCGTAGCGGCGGTGTTTTTTTTTTTTTTTTTCTGAAAAAACACTTGACGCCCACTCACTCACCTGTGCGCAAACAACGTATCGGTCAGTTGTGTCAGCGTAATGCTTAAGTGAGTAATGGAGAATAAGTATATTTTCTCAGTTTTACAGAGCAAACCAGGATCTCGCGTTGAGTTTTACGTGGGAAGTGGTTTAAAGTGAAATTGTTGATGCAAACGCTCTTGGCAGTAGCGGTTAATAAAGTGGTGCTTAGTTGAACGCGTATCATCCCCTACCTACATGTTGTCTAATTGTCCATTCGTAGGCACTTTCACACAGATTACTCGTACGTTTGTGTGTGTGTGTGTGTGTGTGTGTGTGTGTGTACCCGCGTGCTCGGACTGGCTTGAGCAAACCAGAGCGCACAGTCGTTTGTGCGTGCGGGAGGGGAGCGGCCTGTAGGCTTCCCTCGGAATGCAGGTAAATAACACGCACCTGTCTCCATAGCAACTTCAAATGTTTATTTCCTTGTGCAATATTGACGAAAGAAGGTTTTGTCTTTTTACGTAGGTTGCTTCATACACTTTATTTTACTGAAAGATTATATAGAGAGAGAAATCATTAATGAAATGTCACAAAAACTTTTATGTACATTCATGAATCAACCTTTGATTGTAAAATCAACTTTTGGTTATGAAATAAATTGTTCATCCAAACATTTTATCCGACCACAAATTTCTGGTAATTGCCAGGATCTCCCACACACTTGTTTTTCCTGGTCCATCGAAACCATGGTAACCACTTGTTGAAGCCTCATTGCCCGTTGCTAAGAGATTGTATGTATTCTACCAGAAAATCCAACACCCCCTCTCCACCTTAACCCCTCTCCCCCTACCCCTTCGACCTGACCAAATCCACCCACCCTCACGGATAGCCAAATCCAACTTCCACAATACAGACAAATGACAATACAACATTCGGTCCAGTACGGAGTCAGCACAGACATAGACTGTTAGGAGATGTGCGAAGAATTTTAAACGTCTCTGTGTATTTAATGAAACAAGTCTCTAGAATGGCCTTTTTCATTATATAGGCCTACATTTCTAAAATGTATATAGACAGTTTACTAGTCACAGCACAAGCATGCACGCACACACAAACACCCCCTGCCAAACACCCAACCTTCCTCTGGTCTTATCCCATCCCCTCCCCTTGGCCTCCGATTAGCCGGTGCGGGCTCTTCCATTACCATGAGAATGACAACGGGCGGTGAAGGGGTTAAACCCGTGTCGAAGAAGAAGGGAAACGAAGGGCCCGAGTGTAACGCTAATTTTCTGCGCGGCGGGGGAGCGCGAGAAAAGGAACAAAGCGGTCCGGGGGAGGCGCTCGGGACTCAGTGGCTTTACTGTGTGCACCTGCGAACTCAAAAGCAACTTACAATGTGCCTCCGAAACGGCCAATTACGACCGGGCCAGCCACCCGCTTTCTCTCCGTAGAGACAGGGGGTGATCCAAGGGGGAGGAGAGTGAATTTTAAAGAGAGAAGAAAGTGAAATTGCCTCTAAATCATCCTGCCCTCCACCCTCTCTCCGGACAGTCGCATAGATCTCCTCCTCTCCCCAAGTTCTGAAAGTTTTATGTTCACCTCACAAAGTATTCGTCTCTAAATTTTTGTCTCTAAATTCTCTAACATTAATTTGGTTAGGTTGTGTGTGAGCAAGAAGCTTGAGCCAGTCGAACTCGAACATAAGTCATAAATAATAATTCAAGCCAGAAATAGGCTACACCATTTTAGTTACACAAAGCACTGGTAAAACGTCAAATATCTGTCTAAAGTAATTAAGAGGTAAGCGCGGATTACATCACTGGTATTAGTTTGAATAGGGCCTACTTTCTTGAACTTTTAATTTGTAGACAATATTCCGGTAATGCTTTGAATGGTGCTCGATTAAAGGTAAAATGACAGTAACTGAGATTTCGTAATGGAAAGGAGGGATAATTTTTTTTTTAAGTTTAAGGTGTGTTAGAATTGACTGAAGGGTTACAGTTACAGAAGAAAACCCACGCCTGACCTTTTTTTAAAATTATTTTATTTTTTGGTGACATGTCATTGACACGTTTTTATAAACAAAAATGACCCTTATTATAAGAGCCATATAAAAACAGGGTATTTACACTGTACATCAGAAATCACAAGACTGAAGTCTCGCACTCTATTTACAAGATTATTAAAAACACTAGATAAAAAAAAAAAAAATACAAAATAAAGAAGTTTACATTGAAACAGCATGTTGCACACTAGGAGTGCAAATGTAAACATTTACTTTTCCCATTATTACTTTAATATAAATTACAGCATTAAACTCATCTTTGCGTAAAGAAAATATTAGTATTGACTATATGCCATAGCAGTGCACAATTCTGTATTGCTGACTGCACAACACTAGAAAAATGACAACCTGATAAATTAGACTACACTGTTTCACACACCTGAAGAGGGAAAAAAAAAGACAGAAAAGAAACGAACCCCCTGCTGACCGTGACATTTTAGCAGCACCTCTTAACTAGTAAAATATTTGGGTTCCAGGAATGGTTCGGGCAAAAACTATATTATTAGCAAAATAGGTGGATAATATACATAAGCAAAGAGGGGGAGCTCAATTAGAATCGGTATTTAAAAAAAGCCCCATTGGTCTAAAGTATCATCCAACACTCAAACAATTATTAAAATCCAGTGCGTATGACTGCGGCAGCTAATCACAAAACAGGATCAGTCATTGCCCCGTATACAAAAATATTAAGACATTTTTGCTGACAGTCTACATATATATATATATATAATTTATCATCTAGTAAAAAGGAGTGCAATTGTTATGTAGATGCCGCTAAAAGTAATGTTCTCAAAATATGGGCTGTCAAGGCAAGAACCATCTATGTTTTGAATGGAGAAAGATAAGTATTACGTCAGTGTCTCAGAGATGTGGGACTATACCAAGTGATTGTTCAATCTAAACTAGATTTCATTCCCTCTAATTTTAATCCACCAAATTCAGAGATTGTCCATTGGACCATACCATGCCACCTTACTTGACAATAAACTTCTTTGTAATTGTCCAAGGCATTGATAGGTCAGGTTTTGAAATCCGGTCTTTCTGGACTACCTTGGTTTATTCCATCGTTATGGCCTTTCAGGAAATATGACATTTCATACAGCACGACAAATCCAGTGCATCACACTGTCCTGTCCGTGCGGTCACGTGATCTATAATCGCTGACCATAAAGAATAGCGATTGGATGACCTGCTTCCAGTGTGTCCAACATGTCCCCGTTCTTTTGCCTCTATGTTTGGTTTTTTGATCTTGATTGCCCATTGCTGCATGAATGGCTCTTGCTCATTTGGACAATGAATGGAGCACAGTGACACATTGTGAAGTTCAACTCCAACCGTACACACACAAACAAGCGATATTTAGATGAAAAAAAAAAAGTTTTACTAAAAACAAAAACTCGTCACATATATACACAGGGTTGTGAAAGACATCGGCTTTGTACACCTGTCCTTCATTCACAGGAAACTTCTAGAAGGAAGGATCTTCAAGCAGCATTAAAAGAATGATTGTGGACAACCAGTCAGAGGATGTGATCAATCAATCTATGCCAAATCTAATCTAAAGCGGGAGAAGTTGGTATATACAAAAATTCTGAATGCGGAGGTAGACATTTTCCTACATGCTGCCACCACTCAGTCTAAGTTTAGGTGCGTACAGTAACCATGTGGAGAGCTGGAATGGAAGGTCCAACAGGTTGCAAAGTCCATCACTCCAGTACCTCAGATGTGTGTAAGAGGGACAGTCCCGCTTAGATAGTGCTGCTGAACACTGGGGTATCCCCTCTGTGCGGCAGGATCACTTGTGTCACCCCCAGGAATATACATGCTGATCATGTCCCTCAGATCTCCCTGCAGAGCTCCACGATGGGGGTTCGGGGCTCCAGTCGGTGAATGCGACACTTGCTCTGGTTTGACCATAGACATTACGGGACTAGGCTGCTGAGGACTGCTGCTGTAGGACATTGGACTGTGGAAGAGAGAAAGAAAGAAAGAAAGAAAGAAAGAAAGAAAGAAAGAGCAAAGGTTAGACTGTGCTGAAAAATTTAGTTTGAACTAAACACTCAAAACATGGCCATTTATCAAAATATTGTTTTGATCAGTCTGCATGAAAGGTTCCGTCCCGTTTGGTTCAGGCCAGAGCTCTAAGAACTCATTTTGGACACAGCTATAAAGTGTTTCTTTCCCTTTTGGGTTCAAGAAATACAGAGTTTGATTCATTTAACCAGCGTTATGATCATTTCAGAGAATTCGCTTGGTAAAACTGCAAGAATGATGGTCCCTCTGACAAATGAATGACAGTCTTTCAGTCATGCGAATTCTCACAGTCAAAATTATTATTAATACTAAGTTAACAACAACACCTGCATCTTTCTTTTCCTGTTGTCCTGATTTTGTGCAACAGTACGTGAATAAATGCCTCCTCATTTTGAATGGAGTGATTGTTACAGGGGGCTGAAACGCACAGAATGTACGCATTTCTGTCACATCTCTAAATTATACATTTGAAGTGCTAAGTTACAATACATGCTATGCTGTTTCACAAAGAATGAGTCGCACAGAGGGATTAAAATCATTTGATTTTGGGCTTTGTCACAAAGCCTTCTATTTACACTAATCCTGAGATCATTACTTAAAATAAATGAATTCTTCTGTTTGTGGTCCCACACCCGTTTTTCTTTGTGTAACTCTACTCAGCTCAGGCATCTGTACTAATATTTGATGCACAGAATTAGTCATTTATTCTTTTAAAATTAACCAAATTTGAGATTGGATAATCTAGAATGGACCACACAAAGCGGCCATTTACCTCTGCTGGGTCATTTGAGGCAAATATTAATGATCAGCTGTTGACACAAGAATAAAGGCAGGTTTGATGATTCATATATTCAACAAGATCAACCGACCAAAGGTTTTGTTTAAAAAGAAAATGTTGGCCTCTCACTGGAATAAACACAATGGCTTCTCAACCACGATAGAGTTCTTAAAACTTCATCTGGATTTTGAAGACTACAACTCTAATTTTTTAAAAAAAAGTATCAATACAATACCGTGTGTGAAATTTACCACTTTTTCCCCATCAAAATAGAAGTGCTGGTTAGTGAATTATAGCTTCATTGTGTTATATAATCGGCTCCATAGGAAACTAATTCATTACATTAAGTCAGAGGGCCAGTTCAGTTGCTTTGAACGACTAAATACGCAACAAATGGTTTACATTTAGTTAAAAAGTGGACCTTACCTGTAAGAGTTTGCGCCGTTCATGTAAGTCTGTGCTGCTGTCATGGGTGGGGGGTACTGAAGGGCCGACAAGTCGTAGCGATGAAGTTGCTGCGGGTAGCCAAGGGTTTCGCTCTGCATCCCCCCGTAGCCCCCTGTTGGACCCCATCCGTAACTATCCATCCTCGGGCTCCCGCCAGTTCCTTGCGCTGCGGCAGCAGCCAGCAAGTTGCCAGCGGATAGAGGGTATTTCCCCACCTGATTGTCCTTCTTTAAGAGAGGTTTGGTTTTGCGGCGAGGCTTGTACTTGTAGTCGGGATACTCCTTCATGTGTAGTGCCCGCAGCCGCTTAGCCTCGTCGATGAACGGCCGCTTCTCTGCGTCCGTCAGCAGCTTCCACTCCGCTCCGAGGCGTTTACTGATCTCGGAGTTGTGCAGTTTCGGGTTCTCCTGTGCCATCTTCCGCCGCTGACCTCGAGACCACACCATAAATGCGTTCATCGGCCGTTTCACTTTGTCCATAGGGTTCCCGCCGGGTGGACAAACTGCCTTGGACCCGGAGTGCATATTACCAACTCCACTAACTGGAGACATCCCCGGACCGTTCTGGTGTGAAGGTGGTGGACCAGAGTTCTTCAATTCATGCTCCATCATACTATACATTGTTGATGTTACTATGTCGCAGCTACGCTGTACGCAAAAATCTGTGACAAATAATTAAAGTTGACTTCAGTAAAGTACCTAATTAGGTCAAACAAATCCGGCGCAGGTGTAGGCTCTTGTCGCCGATGACCTGGCGACTACGCACGGGTTTGCCTGATTTTAATTGACAAGTGGATTTTTCCGTATGAAAAACAAATAGTCTTCTAACGACAATGACTAAACAAATCTGAATCACGGGATATTACAATCCGACTTGTCATAGGTGAAGTAGTTAACTGACCGTAAAGCGTCAATATCTTTCAGTTATACTCAGGCGAACTGTTTGTTCAGATGAAACAAACAAACAAAAAAGATAAATAGTTCTACAATCACAGCTAGTCTATTCTTTTCTAACACTAGACTCAGTCAGCAGACCACTTGTTGAACAGCGATTCATTCCTATAAAGCCAACTGAGAGATAACAAAAAACACTCCCTCTTCACTCGTGCGATTTGTAGAGATAATTGTATTCTGTGCCGGACCAATCGGAGTGCAATGGGTTGTCCCAAATTTGCATTACTATTGTAGGGGTGTGGCAACCTTTAGGAAAAATTCACTTGTTGAATGAGCAGGCTGGATGGGACTTAGTGGGCGGTGACAAAGTGCAATGGAAAATGGTCATATTTGTTTTAAGAAAATTATAGTTGGCTCGTTTAAGGAAATAAAAAACACGACCAAGTGTCAAATAATTTATTTATTATTATTTTATTTTTTTACATTTTTTTGGAAATTAAAATTTTAGTGCTGGTTCTATAGCTGTGTAGTCTATACACTCTCTGCCCTGGTTCCAGACCAACAAACAAACAACAACAACAGCAAAATAAATAAACGAATAAAGAAATTATTGTCATTTATTAATTCTTTTTTATTGAGATATTTTATTAGGAGTATGGCCACACAATACACATATATATAACCTTAAATAGTCTAATGATCGCTAATGAGCTGGTATGAAAGGTATTGTGCGCTTGTCACATAATTTGCCTCACAGTTTCTCTCAACAGTTCACAAACTCAGACAGACCTATGACAATAGACAGGAAAGCCAAGTAAATTTGCCCACTGTTTCTTTTGTGAAGAGGGCACTGAAATATTTGTTTTTGTGTGAAAACCTTAGAATCACAGGAATTTCAGTCCAGCTCTTGAAACATGGTGATGTACTGACAGTCAGAAGAGGAAAATATCGAGGAGCAAATGTAAAAGGACAAATAACGAAATCCATTTCCACAGCACTTTTTAAAAATGACGATAATGTTAATGTTTTGTTCAAATGTAAAAAGTAAAATAGTTTAATAGTCCAAAAGAGTCTTAGTCGTGTATGGTACATTTAAAACAAAAGCATTCAAACAACTGAGATACATGATTAGAATCCGACGAGCGTAAGCGAAGGTCGTCTGAGCTGTGAGAAGGACATTAACACTGATGGGTGCATCGCTAAACAGTCACCATTACGGATGCCCAGGATGCAGTCGGAGGTCAAACTCTTACTTAGAACAATATGGCAATGATCAAATTCAGGAATTTGCTCCGGACCTACTCCTCCACAGCGGCTTTTGCCCCCCCCCCCCTTCACACCCACATACATAGAAACAAACACAAACCCCACAAACTCTCCCCCTACTCTCCTTCTCTGTCCACAATAGTGATAGGTCTAGGTGTCTGAGAGAGTCTGTTGCTACCAGTTTACCGGTTTCTATTAGTTTCACTTTGCACCTCAGTGAGTTCCATTGTTACCTTGGCCAGTCTAATAACCGTGCCCACGACAGGGAAGGGTGAGAGCCCGTGGAACTTCAGTTGCCTCCATTCCCGCGAGGTTGTGTTCTGTGTTGCCAGCTTCTCTTTTCAGATAATTACTTTAGTCTTATTAGTGAAAGACATCTTACAGCTTTTCACAAGAAAGCAAAAAAAAACTGTTTGAAAGTATTGTCACTACAAATTCAAGCCCATTACTGACAATTTGTTGAAACTGGTTAGGTAGCATGCTGTTTTGTTTGTGTGTGTGTGTGTGTGTGTGTGTGTGTGTGTGTGTGTGTGTGTGTGTGTGCATGTGTGTGCATGTGTGTGTGTGTGTGTGTGTGTGTGTTCACATTTGTGCCGCAAGTCCATGGTTGAGTTAGTGTCTCTTTCCTGAGGATGTGGATGAGTGTCAAATGAATGATCGGTGTGGGTTGTGCACAGATTTATGTGTGTTGTTTTGTTCATAAAGGATAGGGGTGTGTGTGAGTGTTTGTTTGTGTAGGCACAGGTGCAAGTGTGTGACTGTGTGTGTTCCGACTCAATTGCAGGTGTTTAAGGAGCGGACCAGTTTCTGTTCGTGACTGACAGTTACGCCCCAGTGCCAATCAAACCAGGAATTGTGGGGCTCCACTCTCCCGTTTCCGTATCCACGACAACCCTCTTTGGAATCTTTTCGAACACCCATCCCCTCCCTTTTTCCCCCTCTCCTGTTCTCCCTCTCTCTCTCTCTCTCCCTCTCTCTCTCTCTCTCTCTCTGCCCCCTCCCCTCTCTCTCTCTCTCTCTTTCTCTCTCTCTCTGTCTCACTCACTTAATCGTACCCTGTCTGATTTTCTTTTACTTTTTCAACAAAGACAGCTTGGGTTTTTAGAATGCATAAAGTCTGTGTCTTGCACCCTTTCACCCAACAAACACACACACACATACACACACGTGTACACACACATGAACCACCCACCTCTCTCTCTCTCTCTCTCTCTCTTCAAGACCATTCTTTCGGAATGCAAAATCCCATTTTCAAGTGCTTGAAAATATAAGTCCACAGCAAGTTACAACAAGGTTGTCATTCCAACTAGTACAAAAGAAAAAAACACTCACAGGATTGAGTCCTGAGCTTTTTAAATACAACTCTAAGGCTGATTTATTTCTTACCACCTGTACCATAGATTTTGATGGACAAAAGTTCAGTAAGTTTGTACTGGGAGCAGCGCATATTGTCTGGAACAATAGGTAACGTCTTTCCCCCCTTCATGTTTTCACACATGTTTCAAACTGTCCGTTAATAAAACTTTTTAATTCATTATTGTTCAATATTTACTTTGTGATCCAACGTTAGACGGGCCCTGTGTTATATCTTTAATAAGCCATAAATTTGTACTGAAATTACTTGAATTGATGTTTTTTTTTTTCTTTTTCCTTTTTACATTTTCTATTATATATTTTTTTCGCAGAACTAGAATCAATACATTTTGACATTAAAAGCTCTCTTGGGTTTTGTTAAATTCAACTTTTGCTACGAAAGTGCGAAGACTGTTTGGGTTTCCTTTCCCACAACTGCAGGCAACTGTCGACTATTTTGTTGGCGTGACGGTTTCAGGATCATTAAGCGTAATTATTGTGACACATATGTTATTCTTTTTTTGGGTGTGTTAAGCTTCAACTGTTATACTGACAGTGTCCTAATCGGCAATTCCTCCGCTGATGTCTGTTGTCGCCAAATTTGTCCTCGCAGAACTTGAAAATAGACCACGTTAAGACTACAGTTTAGATATTTGCATTGGTGTCAAACTGGCACGAAGCCTCTCCATTGACAATGGTGTTCGCGGCAGGAGGGTAACGATGGACGTTGTCGGAGGGCATATTTGCGCACTTCATAAGTAATGTACCAACCTGAAATACGGGATAGTTTTATCACCTTACACAATACTAAGTCCGCAGGTGGTCTCACGTGGAAAATCTAAATGTTCTTATATTCTAAATAGCCTACACATGGAACGAGAACGCTGTATAAGTTAAGCGTTAGTTGTCAGGTTAATTGAATGGCAGTAGTTGTTCATTTATATTATTTCTGTTACAGTATAACAGTGTAGTGATAGGCTAAAAGTTTTATCTCTTCAATTCAATCACTTTTTCCCCACTTGTACGTTTTATTGCCATTCAGGTAAACGTACGTATGTTTATCAACGCGTATTAAACGTTAATTTTGTTTAAATGGCCATATTTTTATGCAATAAGGATTTAAAATCGGTATTTCGAAAAAGTAAAAGAACCTCAGCGACAATATGGCACACATCAAAGTTGTATGAGAAGGATTCTGAAAAACAAGGGAGTTTGAGGGCCCGAGTTACAGCCTTCTGGTCCTACTTAATTTTCAGTGTATTGTTGCTCATAACTGCCTCCATTTTCAACTGTGAGAAGTAATGGGAATTCTAATACTATGGAAATTGGAAAAGAAAAATACAGAGGTTTGACAGAAAGGAGAGGAAATCTGAAAGAACAGGAATTAAGTGGGATGAAAATTAAGAAATGAGAGAGAATGATAGATTAAAGAGGGCAAAATAAAAGGGGGAATGACTGAAGAGAAGGTTAAGGAGAGAGGAAAGGGATGTAAAAGAAAAAAAAAGGGAGCTTTGAGAAAAGGGGAAGGGTGTTGCGGGGGATTGGGAGAAAGAGAGAGAGAGAGAGCGAGCGAGAGAGAGGAGGGGGGAGGAAAAAGAGGGGGGGGGGGGGGTCCTCAGTCTTCTCTGACAGGGTCGTTGAATGGGCCTCTATTCTCTCTCTTCTCATGTAAATTTAGCCTTCAGACTCCGAGCCATCCGTCACTGAACAGAAAGCCCTTGGCAGGCCCTTTACGAGCCTCCCACTCGCATAATCCCCTGGCCCACAATCGGTCAGCCAGCGGGGGGGTTGGGGGACAGGGGTGGGGGTGATGGCGGTGGGGGTTACGGACCCAGTGAAAGTGTTTGGAAAGGGCCACCTACACTGAAAAACAATAATCAAAACATTACATATTATAAGGTATACAGGCCAGTGGAGGGGGAAAGGGGGGGGGGGAGGTGAAGAGGGGGGACAGGCAAGTGTGTGGGGTGGCTGTTATGGTTTTCCAAAGGAGGTATGCGAACAAGAGGAGGAAAGGAAGAAACAGAGAGGAAGATTGAGAGGGATGGGGTGGGATAGTGACATGAAGGAAATGGAGGGAAATGTGACAGGACACAGGATTCGGGAATTACTCCACTGTTCAGATGATGGACAGGTGAATGGAGCGAGCTAAGCACCTTTGTTTAAGAGGAAGAATATTGGTGCCGGGATCTTTGAACTTAAGAGTCACTGAAAGTTTCGACGATTGCATGAAAAAAAAAAACGAAACACTGATGGCGCGGTGCAGGTGAATGAATGTAAACGTGAGGATCTTAATATTCATCAGCGGGTCCTTTTCATTGCTCATAATATGAGTGTCCATTCATCTGTTTGCTATGCACATTATCTCAGTTCACGGACACATTTGAGACTAAACAGCAGTGCCTACAGCCTTCTCTGATCAAATGAAACTGCCTCTTGTCTGCCCTCTAGTGGAATTAATTGGGAACTGCGCCCTTCCATCGATTCTGTTGTAAAACCTGATATCACAGAAAGTGGTGTGCCAAAGATTATCTGTTGTTTTTTTAAATACATTCATATACTCAGATTAAGGCTTTGTCTCCCTTGCATTTGCTGTGTATTCAAAGAGAACAGATATCGCAGAGACCTGTTTTGGAGATGGCATACTTCTGACAGCTGGCTGGCAAGCCCCATGCATGACTCAATCTATAAATATATATTTATCTGTTGTCATTTACAGCACATTACAAGTTATGATAATAATCAAGGATAGTCGACAAGAATGACAGAGCAGCATTCCCCGCGTTCCAATCCACAGCATGTTAATCATCAAAGCTAGTCCAAGTCACAAGCATATCTGAGGTATTTTTCCATGTACAGTACGTGGCATTTTAGAACCCAATTCCCACACTAGCAGCTGAAATGAGATATTTCAGACAGTAGTTCACCTAGTCTTCTAATGATTTTCATTGCCTTGAATATGTTATTAAATGTAACTGCTACCCAATGCGCTGATAGACAAGGGTTTGAGTGGCTTTTGTGGAAATAGGGAATTTCTGAGTATACTGACATCAACATCAAATGCAACTAACCTACAAACAACACAGCTAAACTAGATGAACCTAAATAACCTAAAGAAAGGATTTTATAACTCAGTAACTCACAGGCTGCAATCTATGACAGCATTCTAATTGATTTAAAATTTTGACTACGTGTAGCTTCCATCACATACGCTAGTCCACTTTTTGATATTCAGTACGTGTGCTCTCTCCTAATTATCACTCTTCAAAAGATTCTCAACATCACCATGACTACTGCGTTCCTTTAACAATCATAATTAAATGAATACCAAATAAAGAATCTGCCTTGTTAAAAAGGAGAATACCTTTATTTAAGACCATTAAAATAAATACTATACAGAATCCAATGTAGAAAACGTTTAATACACTGTTTCTGCTTTTCAAAAAAAGGTTAACAATCACATTTTTTCATAAATTCATTTAAAAAATAGCACTGACCATTGTAAACCTCACATCCTAAGACCCTGCCCCACAATTCCAACCCCAAATGACAGGCATTTTTTAAACAAAGCAGAAAAAAACCCCACCCTCTGTATAATCTCTGTATTCTCTCTTGTTTTCAGTTTGGTCCTTTATGTATAAGACCCCTCCCACATTCTGGTGAGGTAGGTAACATGATAGACACACCACAGTACATCCAGAATGTGACAGGTCACTAAACTGTGGAGTACAGTGTCTGGTGGTGACCATCAGGCCCCTGTCAAACTTATACTAATGCCATGAGCCACCTGACCCCCCCCCCCTTCTCCAAGGACTGTCATAAATATTCTATACATACATAGAGGTATAGAATAAATATGTACAAAATACCAAAAAAAAAAAAAAAAAACCACTACAGCATAAGCCTATACAAGAAGTAAATGAAGAGAAGTAAATTAGCAACAAAAAAAAAAAAGATTTACAGCAAACTATTCCAATTTGATTCATGATCACAACTTTGAACGCAACAATTGTTTGTTTGGTTGACTGACCCACTCAAAAAAGAAACCCCCCCCCCCCCCCCCAAAAAACCCAAGGACATAACTGAGTTGTAGTTTGGTTTGTCAAATACTGGAATGGGTTGAATTGGTGATGCTATAGCCACTATAACTGAATATGGTCTGACACTGCACAAGTGCACACAGCAACAGCAAAATGTAGTGCTACATGGAATGCCACACAGCAAAAAGAAGAAAAAAAATTTATATTTTGCAACATTTTTTCCTTTTTTTTTTCTCTTGGTAACCTGAGACTACACATCGGCAATGGCAAAATTTTAGGAGTCATCTCATTATCACTATGGACCACAAACAGACTGTCAAATCTGATCTCAATAACCTAGTAATAATCTTTAATGCCCCCACCCGCCACCCCATTACAATCCCAGACTCCCAGCTGTATGAGTGCAGATTGAAATTTGCTTGGGAGCAGCTGTTATTGATTTGGCTTTTCTCTAAAAATTCAGTCCATTTCAGTCCTAAAAAAAACCATACTTGATTTTCAAGTGGCGTCAAACAGGGCTACAAGACATTGTCAAGTTCTACATGGAAAATGCAAATGGGAACCCAAAAAAAAAAAAAAAAAAAGCCCCCCCCCCCCCCCCCCAAAAAAGAAAGAAAAAAAAAAAAAACCACGAATACAAGAGGAAAGTGTGAGGAACGGGATCAATCTAAATCAGGTCGGCCACGTTCATGGGCATCTCTTCCACGGTGGTGTTGTAGAAGGTCTCGATGTCTCGCAGCGTACGCTTGTCATCCTCGGTCACCATGTTAATGGCCACTCCCTTTCTGCCGAAACGTCCGCCTCGCCCGATCCTGAACGCAAAACAACGTTACAGATACTAGCACGGCGACGAGCGGAAACGTCCGCCGTAACGAGGACGAGAGAAAAAGGGTACTGGGGGGTTTGTTGGTGCGCTGCACTCACCTGTGGATGTAATTCTCTCTGTTAGTAGGCAGGTCATAGTTAATGACCAAGGACACCTGCTGTACATCAATGCCTCTGGCCTGGCGAGAAAACAGGAGAGAGAACAGTTATTTCCATTGGCTGGATTTGGCATTCGACACGACAGCAAGACTGCTGTATTGAACAGCTTTCCTAAACAGGTTACGTCGTGACAAATGGGAACTGGATAACTTGTTTGGGGGGGGGGCGGCTTGGGGTGAGGTTAAAGGTAAACTTGACGTGTGTCATTTTGTAATGTCAACTGCTTTATAGTCGTGAAAAGGTACACAGACACCCAGTCACTGTGGAGAACAGCTGTGATACTGTTCCAAAGACTTTCGTTCCCTGCACAGCAGTGGCAGCTGAGGGGAGAGGGATCTTTGGGGGGGTGGGGTTGGATAGAGTAAGATGGTTGGGGGGGGGGGGGGGGGGGGGGGGGTGGTGTCAGATTCTCACCAGCAGGTCAGTGGTGATGAGCACCCTACTGGAGCCGGAGCGGAACTCCTTCATGATCACGTCTCTCTCCTTCTGCTCCATGTCACCGTGCTGCAACACAGGGAGAAACGCCATGAGTGAGGTCTACACAAATCAGCTTGCAATCTGAACACCACACAAAAGTGCCAGCGTCAGAGGAGAGTCCTAGAACAAGGCCATTCCCAGTTTATGGGGGGGTTGGGGCACATTAATGCTAAACCCGTATAATTCTAAGCTTATTTGAATTATGTAAGAGATCCAAAAGTACTAAGTTCAAGACTGTAAAGCACCACACCCCAACGGATTAACACAAACACCGACTTATCTGTAAGACAAGTCTGAAAGGGCAATAGAGTTTGAGTCTGATGACTGATTTCCTGTGCCCATAGCATGAACCAGCCATTAGCTCACTACACAGAGGTGACTGGGATGAATATGGACTTCATTTACTTTTCCCCTAACAGATATAGGTCTTAGTGCCACGGAGACACTGCCTTGCCCAGTTGATAGGGGTTACAGAGGAAAGAAAAAAATAGAAGTTCTAATAACTGAGTCAAAATAGTAGTAAAATCATAAGAAAGTCTAAAGGGTAAGGAAAAAAAAAAAAAAAAAAAAAAAGGTAATTAGTGATTAGTGGAGGGATGTCTCTTACCAGGGCAGAGACTGTGAAGTCTCGTGCGTGCATCTTCTCAGTCAGCCAGTCCACCTTCCTGCGAGTGTTGATGAAGATGACGGCCTGAGTGATGGTCAGTGTCTCATACAGATCACAGAGGGTGTCCAGCTTCCATTCCTGATACAGAAAAGGGGGAAAGGGGGGGGGTTAAAAAAAAAACAAAAAACCCAAACATTAATAGACTTCAAACAGAGAGCCACATCAACATTACAGACCTTCTTCAAAGCACGAGTTGGAACAATTAACAGCTCAGGAGTTTAAGAGGGGTTCTTTATTTCAGATAATATGTAAGAGGATCCACTTGAGCTCTCTTGTCCTCAGATCACCACCAAGTGGTCACTACCATGTTAAAGCACAAGAGGGCGCTGTTTTCAGCCATTAAATCTCTGATCATTGCCCCAGAGCTCGACAGGCGCTAGTGTACCAGGAAGCAGAACGCCCACTGGACACCGATGCCTGGTGAGGATTCTGGGGTCAGTTGACACGCATGGGGATCATCACGAAACAGCAAAACACCTCCTCAGCCCGTGTTAGTTACTGAAAGCACTCGCGTTGAACAGACTAAAGCAGAACGCTCTCAGTAAGTGGCACATTTCTCTTACAACAGAGTCCGTGCATTGTCTGTACCTCATCAGGGCAGACTAAGGAGGACAATGAATGACCGGTAAAGATAACTAACAAACTGGTTCAACAGTCCTACTGAGAAAGAAATTCTCTTAATTCTCTTAGAACAGCACTCACCTCTTTCTCCACGTTAATGTAGAACTGGCGAATACCCTCCAGGGTCAGCTCCTCTTTTTTGACCAGGATGCGGACGGGGTCACGCATGAACTTGGTGGTGACTTCAAGCACTTCCTGGGGCATGGTAGCCGACAGGAGAATGACCTGCGGGGGGGGGAGACAGATTTTGTTCGCGTGACTGAAGCCGTTCGCCGACGACACGAGCACCCGCTCGCGCGGCGCACGGTTCGGTTATGGTTAACGCAACGCTGACGTCAAAAATGTCAACTGCTTTATAGTCGTGACGCGGGACAGGGAAACCCACTCACTGTGGAGAACAGTTAGTATTCTATACCAACGATCATGATTCCCTTAACAACACACGGAGTTGCGGGGAAGAGGGATCTTGGATCAGAGCGGGGGAAGAAATCGCGGTGCCGTCGCCTCACCTGTCTGACCTCAGCTCTAGTCAACTCCAATTATAATCAAGAGTTTTATTTAATGTTACTCAAATTAATGTCTGCATGGACAACGAGCCCATGCGTCCTCAGAGAACACACTTGCCAGTGAACACTTTAGAAAGCACTAGACACTGCCCGCCCACTGAAGTGAGACACGGCAAAGCGAGGTGAATTACCGCGGTCAACGTGCGTACCTGAGTGCTGGGGGACAGCTTGCGGAAAATCTCGTAGATCTGATCCTTAAAGCCGCGACTCAGCATCTCGTCAGCCTCGTCCAGCGCAAACATCTTGATGTATTTGGGGGCTGGTGACACAGAAAAAAAAAGGCATTAAACACAAAGACCTCAAGTATGTTCAACAAAGAGGCGATTTTGCGAGGGAAGTGGGCTGAGCCTCAAATTACGTCGGTGGCGGTTAGCTGACGTGATTACGAGGTGAGCGAATCCAAACAAAAACCCAAACCCACGTTCATGACTTGTTTGACCTAGTCAAAGTCTAGCAGGAAAAAAAAAAAAACCATTATACACTGGAATTGCTGTATTCAGCCGCGTAAAGATCTGATCACGTCCCCAGAGTCCTGCGGCCCCAGACACATCAGCCAGCAGAACGCTGGTTAACAGCTGTCAGCCGCAGGGGGCACCGGGGTCAGTTGACACGCATGGATATCATCATTATACAGCCTTTTACTTCTGTCATTCATTCTCTTCACCCGCTACAAATATCTCTACGATTCACGACCAGCTTGAGACGGAAGCTATTATCGAGTCAAGCGTCGACCGCTCCGTTTGTCCGGCCTGAATTGGGCGAAACGTTCACTTACAGAGATGTTTCCGGGTGAGCATGTCAAAGACGCGCCCGGGAGTGCCGACGACTATGTGGGGTGCCTCTGCCTGCAGCTTCTGGGCGTCGGCCCGCACGTTGGTCCCTCCGATACAGGCGTGGCAGGTGGCCCCCATGTAGTCCCCGAGAGCCAGGATCACTTTCTGGATCTGAGGAAACAAACAGGGGGCGTGTTAGAAACAGAATGTTACTCATGATACTTATTAAGCTGTTAAAGTCCAGCTAATGAGTCACTAATTATTCATTAATCCAACTGAAATGCATAAGGCCACAAGTCCATCAGGACTCACAGGTCACTAATAGAGTATAACGAGTAATGATAGAGAGTGAGAACAGTTAGCTTCTATAGTGTGTCTGTGCCCATAGCATGAACCAGCCGTTAGCTCACTACACAGAGGTGACTGGGATGAATATGGACTTCATTTGCTTTTCCCCTAACAGATATAGGTCTTAGTGCCACAGAGACACTGCCTTGCCCAGTTGATAAGGGTACAGCCATGTTGAGCATGACAACCTTTCAAACTCATGAGAGTACCTCAAAGGCTTTGGTTAGCCTGCTTCCGGCTGGGAGAGAGAGCCAAGTCATCTGGAAGGAAGAGAGTTAATTTTGGATCTTACCTGCTGGGCAAGCTCTCTGGTCGGGGCCAGGACCATAGCCTGGGTGCCAATCAGCTCAATGTCAATCTGCTGCAGGATGGAGATGGCAAAGGTGGCAGTCTTCCCTGTGCCCGACTGAGCCTGTGCAATAACATCGTACCCTGGGAAAAGAAAACGCACAAATGTTCAAGATCAGCGCACGTTCGTTTTGCTAGCAAAGAAACAATGACAACCTTAATTCAGAGTATGTGCCCATAGCATGAACCAGCCATTAGCTCACTACACAGAGGTGACTGGGATGAATATGGACTTCATTTACTCTTCCCCTAACAGATATAGGTCTTAGTGCCACAGAGACACTGCCTTGCCCAGTTGATAGGGGTAACATGTTCGTATGAGATCGCTTCTGTATCCCTCACAGGTTTTAAATGTAATACATATACAATAAGCATATACAGTACATAAACATAAATACATACCCTTGATGCAAGGGAGAATCGCTCTCTGCTGGATGGCAGAGGGCTTCTCAAAACCATAAGCATAGATTCCCCTGAGCAAACTCTCGCGAAGGTTCATGTCATCAAAGTTATCGACAATCTCCTGCCAGTTGCTCTGAAATGGGAGAGAGAGCACATTTGTTATTTTCTTTCCCAGCTTTACAATATCAGCCTTGCATCAAAGAAACACCAGAAGCTCCATTCTAGCACCATGTGATCACATTGTACTCAGTGGGCCTGAATGTCTTAAAACAAAATAAATCAATGAAAACTCACCTCAATGACTCCATCTGGCTCCATGCCCTCTGGGCCATTGTCTCTAGGACTGAAATTAAAAAAAAAAGTCATTAGCATATTCCCCTGAGACTTGGCAATATAAAACAAACCATGCAAATTAGCGTGACCAGCTTGATTAGGGTCATAGTAGATCACAGATTCAGTCCACATTACCACATTTAATGCTTGAGCAAACAATAAAATTACCTCCCATGTCTTAATCACAGAATACATTACGAAAACCTATGACTTGGACCAGAGACAAGCTGCTTTTGATATGAGTAGAACAGTTTTCGTTTTTAAGATGGACGGTTCGCTGCATTTTTGTCGACACGTCGTATGGGGGCGGTCGGCTTTCTTCAACAAAAAAAAAAAGTCTCAGAGGCCGCCATTTTTGTTCCCGGCAACAAAAATGGTTGTCTATTCGCCTCACTTCCCACACCCGTGTCTATCAAATTTAGGAGTATCATTCAGTGACCATACTATAAAACTTAAAAATAATCCATCGAACAGAACCTGTCAGATGTTAAAATGTGTGTAGAAGCGGTGAACAGTGATTGAACGCAGCTATGTAAAATAAGCCTTTATCACAAATTAAAAACCACTATGCGATGTTTCTTGGTTAAAAAATGGAATCGTACAGAGCTCTGGTGAACGTTTATGGCGGAATTATGCTTCCGGATATTGCCCAGCTTGGCCGAACTGACATTTTCTTTCTTCTTCCCCGGTAGAAGGGAATGTCGGACCATGTGCTCTCACTGAGGACATTCTACACGAGTGAAATATGGCCACTGTAAAGCCGATCGGCCCATTTTCACTACTTGATACGAGCTAAGAAATTTCGAAATATGTCTAAGGAAACGAGCGAAACAATATATTTATACTGCATCACATGAGTTCTCTCATTGTGCTTTGAACTGGCGACGAACAGGTGAACTTGGCAAGCATGTGCGTACAGGGCTGTGCAGTCATGCCGGCCCCGCGCTAGTTAACGGAATTAGCTTGCTAGCTAGTTAGCTAGGTTGAAACACACGTTGCTCTACAAGTGCCGGCGACGTAACGTTTTATAACATGAAAACTAGTTCAAATATACCGGACAAATAATTCGAAGACAGTTAAAACCTCAGATTTTCTACATTTACATGGAGTGCTTAAAGGCTTCTAAGATTTCGACCGGCTATCGAGCACGTTATAACATGACCTAAAAAGCGATATTCGCAAGCAAATTTGCAACAAAACGTACACATATTCAGAAATATCGAAAGGCACAAACGGTTCACATCACCACACAATAAAAGTTTCGATGTCACAAAATGAAATACTGAATTCGACTAAATGCCGGTCAGTGCCTTACCTATCATCGTGTTCAGCCGACATTATCACAAAGAATGGTATGGCGGAAATGTGGTAAGTACTTAAATGTGACGCGAAAAGTGCTGTCTTGATTGCTGAGGTTCCAAGTCAATCAGAACCGGGAATACCTGTGTTGACATTTCATAGGCTGTACTACATGCCAATCAAAATAAGAGTCACGCCTTTACCTCGTGACAACTAAAGGGAGGTGGGATTACTATAAATCCCGCCTACAGAAAACAGCTGAAAGACAACAGCGACATTAATACGTATTTCATTGGTCTCATGGAAAAAGAATCGGTCTTTTTGCTATCTAGGACCTAATTTCCCGTAATTAAATCCTGGAAAAGATTAAGCTATAACAGTTAACGAACAGTTTAGCTGGTCATTGATCAGTTATAAAAATTTGTCATGAAACACGTACATGCCCCTAACGTACCGCACTTTCGTCATTTACGGTTATCGTACGACCCTCCCTCTATGTTGTAACTTGTGCCTCTTTGTTCTTAGGACCCCGATGTAATGACGCATTTCTTGAGTCATAATGACATCGACACTACATCTTGTGATAATAACGTCTGAACGCAGTTTTTTTTTGTTGCACATAACATATGTCAATTTAAAGTTGAGTTGAAGTCTGGTGAGTCTATAGCCCGTTGTTCAAGGCGTGATATTGTAAGAGTGACACTCGGCAAATGAGTCATTGTTTCAAAGTCTAAATATCACATTTCATTTTCGGTACTTACACACGTTATGCAGACGTTTTATAGACATCAAACTTATACAGAACTGTTGAAATTACAATTAGGGAAAATCAAGAGTGCCTTGTACTACAAAACTCAATAATTCTGTAAGACATGATTTATTCAAAAATAAAACTAAAACAAAGTCCTTCTCTTCCTGACACCGTTGATGAAAACTATATCAACACATTTGTGGACACATGGCAAACAGAACCTGGAAAAAAAAAACTCCCCAGAAAATCATAGCTCATTCCCAAGATTCTCTATTCAGGTTGTTTCAGGGATGGGTCCGACGCCACTCCCCCCAGGTTCTAACATGTCCCCATAATGCAATGCATCAAGATGGTAACCGTCATGGCAGAGTTGGCCTTTGTCAACCACAAGGAAACAAAAGTACAAAACGACACAAAATGTGTACAAAAAAAAAAAAAAAGTATGGATGGGTGTAATGACACAAGGATACAATATCCTCAGTATAAAGTCTCTCTGGGATGTTTGACAGATGTTAACATTTGGAGAGTTTTTTTTTTTTTCCTTTCTTTTTTTTTTTTTCCCCCCTCCTTCCTCCTGACTGCAGTACTGCTCCCACGGACATCACAGTGAGAGCTTGCAGTGACACAGTTCTTTGTACATGAGTCTCCTCAGTTTGGGCATGTCCTGTTGGCTGAAGCTGAAGGGCTGTCCCAAAGCCAGACACTTGCAGTACTACAACAAAAAGAGGTTAAAAACAAACAAACAAACATAATTACTCTTGGGTTACGAAAATAATCAATCAAACAAAGGCTACCAAACATATATAGACACAGAAAGAACGTCAGGCTAACGTGAGAAAGCATACATGATTACTATTCTCAGAAACACTGAACACTGCATGACTTGTCAATGACTTTCCATGCTTGCGCATCTAAGTATCCTCAAACCCATCAGTTATTTCCTTGCCTTCATGTAGGTGACGTGTTTTCTGCTCTTCGTGCAGACGATCGAGTTAAATTGTGTAAAGTGTTATCCCATTTACTCACTGCATTTAAAATGAACACTTTCCCTGACTGGAAAACACATTTAAAATCCATGTTCAGCAATTACCCTGACCCGTGTAATTACCCTGGGCAAAACAGACTCTGTTCATAATGTCATATGTCAAATGTCATAATCTGATATTGTGCATAGCAATCCCATACAAATGCAATGTCTTGATGCATTCACAGCAGTTACTCTCCTTCAAAGTTGCTGAATCGATACCCACCTACATACATGCCTGCATACATATAGAAAAAGTAGCTGATCTCATACTTCTCTTACATTATGGTCATTCTTGCACACACAAGCTTTCTGGCACTACAATATTTACATATTATTCCCAATCTATCAACTAAGAATATACCATTACAAAACTGCACAGGTCTGGTCATCCTCTAATAAACTACTCATTCAAAACCAGTTCAGTAAAATTGCCAAGACCCACCTGGAGGACAAATGCCCCACAATCACTGTCATTGTTCTGTCTGGCCACATTCTACAAAAAACAACAACAAAACACACACACACACACAAAAGAAGAACAACAAATTATATTACTATAAAAAAAAGCCTCACATACACCCCCACTGCTGCCATAAACAAACTCAGGCTTACCAAACGCATCATTTCATGGGTGGTATTCAAAACAGCTCTAATTACCAACAGACTTTTAGCCTTGTCTTAAACGGCTGTATAACTCTGTGACTCACCATTTTAAAAAACCCTCTCCACCCTGTCATGAAATCTTTTTGCTCTTTCTTGACAGCTTCTGCCTGGAGGTATTTTGCAATATGCTAGGAGGAAAAAAAAAAAACACGAGGTGAGGAAAACAGGAAGGGGCCACAGGTTATTAATGCATCAATACTGTGTCAAACAAACCATAAAGACAGCAATAACTTAACGACTTTTTTTTTTTTTCCCTTCCTTTTAAACTCGGCGCCTATACAAAGACAGCATCGACGCACACCAGACACAAACAGATTAAGCGTGGTGTGTGTGTGTGTGTGTGTGTGTGTGTGTGTGTGTGTGTGGGGGGGGGGGGGGGGTCCTTACTTTGGGGCAGCGTCGGTTTAGGGTTCGCTGGGAGTCGAAGTAGGTGATGGCATGGCGTTTGATGTCCACGGACACCAGCGACCAGTGAACCTCTAGGTGAATGGGAATCAGCAGAAGATCTTTCTGGAAGATGTCCACCTGATGTAAAAGTACGACGGAGATAAAATGCAAAGCAGGAAGAGTCATATCGGGTCACGCGTCAGTCAAACCGACAATATTTCATTGCTGCAGCGGTCACAGGAATGCCGAGCAATATTTAGCGGGTGGCCTAGCGCTCTACAGTCATTCACGGATGAAGGTAGCGAAGCATTAAAATCAAGACGCTAAAGCAAAAATTGTAAAGATTACGACGCGTAAACAGCGTCCCTCACATTTTTTGTCCACCGTTTGACTCCCTCGTAGCCTTTTGTCCTCAGCTTATCATAGAAGAAACTGTTGAAGAAATGAACCTGAGAAACCAGGGGAAGACACCATCAGTTAACTCATATCCGTGTTCGCAGAAAACCGTTCAAATCTCAATCTCCATCTCATCTGCTTTCTAGAAGTAGTTAACCACAACAAGACACTGTCATATGCCAACAAACCAGCCTTCAGATTACATCAGAATTAGAACATTTCAGTGACAAAATGTCTTTCTAAAATGAATTGGGCTGAACAAAGGATCATTTGGGAGAAATGTGATATTGTTCAGAAAAGCGCAGTGCATTTTCACCTTTTCAGGCACAGAGTCCATCACTAGATCACCATACATGTTCATAACCTGAAAAAAAAAAAAAAAAGACAAGCAAATTGGTCACTTACAGCCCGAAAACATCTCTCAGGGGACGTTACGCAGAACAACGCGAACATCTAGGCAAGTGTCTCATTAAGCCATTTTCCAGAGACCTAGTCCGACATCTGAGCGGCACTATGGGCCTCCGGGAGGAGGACGGGAAATGCTGGTCTGGCCGATTCATTTTAATTCCATCATACCCTACTGCACTGTCCACTGCCTACTGCAGTTTCAATGCACTGCTGCACACTGATTACTTCATGTTTACACTGGTACATAAAGCTGTACATCCCCCATGTGCAATACTGTTGCTCACACTCGCCACTTTAAATTTTATTTTAATCCTAAGCTCCTTCGCATGTACATAGTGTATATTTCATATTCTATTCCACTCTCTTACTCTTATTTATTTATTTTTTTTCTTTTTAAATCCCCTTTTTTGCTCTATTCCACTCCTAGTGTCTTACTCTTATTTATTTTAAAAACCCTACTGTACTTTATTTTATTCTATGACCAGTGTGCTCTTGCTGAGTTGACCTGTTTCTCTTGTCTCACACATTTCATTGTACCGTTGACCCTGTGGTAACCTACATATGACAAATAAACTCTTAAACTCTACCTGATCGTTCAGCCAGTTCTGTCCATAGAGGGTGCTAAGATCATCCATCGTGAGGACATGGCGTTTGTAGTTTACACGGAACCCTCGCACCATGGCAGGGCCCGATGTCCTCTGGTAGGACTGGATTAGGTGTTGAACCACTGCTTTCCTGTACGTATGCGAGACATTAAAAACATTAGAGAGACAGGTATCACTTGACAGAGACAAAAAAATTAGATGGGATAATATGTAGTCATAAACTGTAAACTTTTCCAGCGGTTATTATGCATCCCACAATATTTTAAAATATTCATTGCCGTATATATGACTGTTATGTCAGACTTAAAAGTGTATCAAAGCTACAAGACCTATCAGGTGCATGATCAAACACATGAAAATGCGTGTGCATTTTTTTCAGAAGGTGGTAAAGAGTTATGCGTATTCTGCGTCTCTGTAAGAACAGGGCTTGGGTGGGACGCGCGTCGTACCTGTGAGGCTGTGAGAAGTTCTCGCTGAAGATGTCCTGAAGACGCTCCACGATGTCGTCAGCATGGATGGGGATCAGGCTTCCGTACTGCTGGAGGGCCTCGTCCAAAATCCCTAAACAGACACAGGTTTGACCTCAGCAATAAAACACACTCAAAGGGCGGGGGGGGGGGCTGGATTTCTATTTCAGCCCATTTTGCTAAAGCAGGCAGATCTGTTCAGATTTTTAAGTTTTTAATGGATTTTTAGTTTTCTTTTCTAAACCTACGATTCGTAAAACTATTTAAAATTGCCACTACTACAATCAAGCGCCACGATATTATCATTATTTTTTTTTTACAGCACTTTCAGGTCTCGTAAAGAGGTGATTCTAAATCGATTTGTTATTGGAAACGTGTCACACGGGAAAAACGTCACACGGAACAGTGATCCTTTCAGGTAAATACAATTCAGGGAACACAAAGACATTCCAGTCGCCATAGCTCCCTAGAATGGTTTGATCTCCGAGATGTAAACCTTATGTCCAAAAAATAGACAATGAGCATTAAAAAAAACCCAAAAAAACCAAAAAAAACATGAAAGACCATGCTTGAACGCAGTTTACACACATTTCTTTTCTGATAATTATTTAAGTGCTACTGGATTAATTGGGATCATGTTTAACCCACTCATAATTGCTCACAGCAGGTGTTCAAGATAATTAAAAAAGGACTTAAAAAGGACTCTATATGGATCTCTTTTTGAAACACTTCACGGATGAAAACGGTAGAAAAGTTCAGCCACATGCTATACCTTGTCATTTTAATTTTACTTTGTACATATACAGACTGTGATCACTACCATGGACACATGTTATGTGCTCCTCTCTGAGGGCCATTTCCATGGGCTGGTTGTTGGGCTTCTCACGCATGGAGAAGAAGTTTCGTCCTCCGGTTTCCCCCGTGCTGACGGATGAACTGGACTGCGAATCACCTCGGTAACCGTTCACACCGCATAATCGGGATTCTGTAGAGAAAGAGAGATTTATTATGTGTCAGGATGTAATTCGCACTCTGTGAAAGATTGCTGGACATCCCAATGACAATGTCTGTCTTGTTGGATCACCCGTGTAAAACTCATTAAAAATGCTGTATCATATGATAATAAAACAGCAAATGAACAACAAAGGTTCATCAAACAGAATACGACGCGCTCCCTGGTACCAGAGACAGATTTTGTGAGAATTTGCGCCCAAAGCTAAGGATCGTGACTTCGAAACTTGTCCCGTTTCTTTTAATCGCGTTGACCTGTCCAAGCATCCTTACCTGTCTCAGGTTTGCTGACTGTAGCGGTCCCTAACCGCGGGCTGTTCAGGCTGCCGTGCCGTCTCTGCTTGTTTCCGTAGAGACCGTACTGGCGCCACCGCCTTGCCTTCCCGTGTCCGAGGGAGCCGACCCACTGTGCACGCTGGCGCCACGTCCTCCAGTTCTGGGCCAGACGGAACCGCAACCCGGCGTGCGCGCGGAGTCTTCTCCAGCGCTTCATCCGCCGCTGTCGGAGCCCGCGCAGCCTGACTCGCAGAGGGCTCTCAGGTGAGTCCTCCGCTTCGTGTTCGGCCCGATCCTCCTGCAGAGTCAGGTGGTGCTGATGCTGCTGCTCTCCTAAGGATGTTGGAAGGAAGGGATGTGGAACTTGCCAGTCCTCCATTCCGTCATCATCCTCCTCCAAAGGAGCCTGCTCGAAATCTATTCTTCCCTCTTCGTCTTCATCTTCGTATCCGTCTTCCTCTATCGCCTCTTGCTCCATGTATTCATCTCCCCACACTCTCTCTTTGTGGCCCAGTTTGAGGTGCATAGGACTGGGGGCATTGGGAGGGGAGCTGGGGTCCATAAGATGCCCCCCGGGCATTCCCCCGCCCCCACTGCCCTCCTGGCCCACAGCAAGTGCCAATTCCCCCTGCCAGCGGTTCTGTGCCAAGCTTCCGCCGCTGTCTCTCATCATCCACGGGCACCCCACCACCTGCGCCAGCTCGTTGCCTATAAGGACATAAATCAAATATGGCACTGATGATTACTTCTTGAAACCTATAGCGAAAAATAAGCAAACCCTATAGGACTTGCTGTAAAACCTATAATGTAAGAATGATGTTTACCAATCAAGGTAAAATCACTGCATATGCCTACATTAGAAATTGACTTGGTTATCATTTGGATATTTACGGCGGTGCAACTCCATGCTGACTGAATAATTGTTTATCTAAACTTCGATCCCATGCCTAATTAACTTGTATGATGAAAAAATAAGTCGCACTTTCGAAAAACCGTACAACGATGCTAGCTCATAATACGACCAGTTCACTCTATATTGCGTGTGCAACCAACCAGACTTAAGCTTGCTATTCCTTTAGATGGAAATAAAAGCGT
This sequence comes from Chanos chanos, assembly GCF_902362185.1. Classification (NCBI taxonomy): domain Eukaryota; kingdom Metazoa; phylum Chordata; class Actinopteri; order Gonorynchiformes; family Chanidae; genus Chanos; species Chanos chanos. Next base: position 32,823,368 of record NC_044501.1, on the reverse strand, counting down.
TGAGTAAAAAATGCTAATCATTCTGAGACTTTGCATCGACGCTCATCAGTATGGATTTCACATTTTGCAGTAATGTGAAAACTACGTGTTCACAAACCTGATGATTATCTCAACTAATGAGTTAGCACATAGCTAGCCCGCTAGCAACCTTGAAGCTGCACCTAAACCCCAAGCTAGCCAATTGGGCTGGGGCTCTACAGGTATTGTAACGATTAACAAAACGGAATGCGTGTATATTCTATTTATTTACTCTGTGACAACGACCAGGACTGTGATGGAATGGTACTATCATTGTAGCGCTAGCATAGGTACAAGCTAACGTGCTAATTAGCGAGCTACTTGGCTATATAATTGCACCTTAACATTTACCCCATTCGGCCTTTGTGCTGACATATCGACTGCACACTCACCGTTTAAATGTAGTTTTCTACCAGTATATGTTTAAACAAAATGGCTACAACAATAATTACTGTTTTCAATGCAATTTATGCAGATAATCCCAAAGAGGCACTATACTGATTTCAGCCACATTCAATGAACACCGTCGCTTTTTTCAAACGAAGGCACGCCGCTTCCGCTGCGCTTTATGATGTCATCAGTGAACGTCCCTCAGCATTTCACCTGTCCAGGTATGCGACTGGATGTATTATGCTAATCAGCACTAGTTTCCTGCTGTCTTTGAAGCGCGTTAGTGTATTTACTTCCTCTCCTTCTTTGTTTCATCATGTAATGGCTAGAGAGCCCTCTGGCCCTTTTTCAAAACGGCTGATGGGGCTACAAAGATGCAATCTCACAGCAACCCACAGAGCAACTTGAGGTTAAGTGACTTGCTTAAGGGCAAAAGGGCAGTTATCAGAGGAATGATTGGAGCATTAGACTCTACAGCTCTGTGCCATTAGGTCAACTTCCTAAGGTTCTCTGCCTCGTCTACATCTTGAAGTACTGTCTCATGGAATCTGCTCACCCCATACACTTACTTTGTGGTGTTGGGGTATTAACTCAACACACGGGTTTGTGTACATCCACACACACACACACACACACACACACACACACACACACACACACACACACTTATTCATAATGTAGACTTGACTGTTTCCCTTCATCATGTGCAACCTCACTGATGTGCACAAACCTAGGGTTATCGCTATAAAATGACAGTCAGCTATTTCATGCCCAGAATAGACCAAAATAGCTAACATGTGTTTATGTCTTGACTTCCTCTAGAAAGAAGCATTGTTGGCACCTGAGGAGATTAGGATCACTACCTCACACGTGACAACATACGTCATCCTCACCATGCTGCAGGTACCTGAAGTGTATCATCTTAAGAATTTCAGCTGAGTCAGATGAAGAGAGAGAAGCCAGGATATCAAATTTCACCTTTAGTTTCATACATGTGACGAACAAGCTCTGATTTTTTTTTTTCAGTTTGACTAACTACTTTGCTTATCTACACCTAACATTTTGTTTGCAGACTACACTGACCTGGAAATTTCACAGGGTGAGACGAAGCCTTCGGCAAAACTTGTATTTAAGGAGTGTTTAAGGAATAATACAAACTTTGGATGACAGTATTACTGTTTTAGGTCAACATACACTCAGCGGCCACTTCATTAGAAACACCTACCTTATTGATGTACATTTAGAAACTACAGCCCATGTCTTGCCATACATAATCTGTGTTGGCCGCCCAATACCCCTTTATCAGTGGTCAGTTTCCGACCACAGGACTGCTGTTGGCTGGATATTTTTGGGTGATCGACCACTCTCAGCACCGCGGGGACACTGATGTGCCTGATACACTCGTATTAGTGCGACACAGACTGTCACGCCACTATCATGTCACTGTCACTGCTGTGTTCAGAATTGTCTGTCACCCCAACAACATTCTGTCCACAGCGGTCATGTGGTCAGAAACTGTGTATTGATGAACTGGGTAGAGACTGCTGCAAAACTGTGCATCCCAACATGTGGGCTACAATCTGTAATTGTAGTAACTGTAATTAGGGTGTAAACTGATATTGCGCCTATAAGGTATGTGTACCTCAAAATGGCCAGAGAGTGTAGGTCCGGGGTGGATGTCTCTAATGGAGTGAATGGTGAGTGTATTTTAGGTTGAATATGAAGATAAATGCACAATGTATCTATGGCTGAGTTAATGAGAAGATATGTCAAAAAGGAGGGGGAGGGACAGATTTAGTGCTAATTCCTCTGTAACAAGTCTTTAAGCCATATTCAGTAGGCCATCATAAATAACTCCATTACAGGTGATTGGTACTAGTCTCTGAGTCCTGCCATGACAGTGACATTATCACATCAGTGGATTGATCATGAATCTCACAGGTTCTTTTAAAATGTAATGATCACTTTCTGTTGTGAAGGGTGATAGATTACTTGTGTTTGAGTAATCCAGTTGAGGGTAGATGAGATGACATACACACTCACTTCCTGGTACAGTATCTGTTTATGTATGTGTGTTTTAAAAGTATAAAAATCTTGCCAAACTGGTCCGACAGGAGGCGAGACGAGACGGTGGGGTGGGGGGGTAATGGTAATTACTTTTTTTTTTTTTAAAACACCTACTACCCGGTTTCACCATCACTTGCAGGAATGAATGCATGTAAAAGCAGAACATATTCGCCATTCATTAGATGTCTTAACATCTTCAGTACAATTTGCATGTGCTTTTAAGAGAAATGTTTCTTTTTTATTCACCTTACTGCATGTTCCTGATTCCCTTTCTTGAAGTGTTGCGGAATGCAGCGCCGTGCTGCTGTTTGCCCATTCTTGCAAGTCCTTACACACAAATGTCTGAGTTGTGACTACCCCTCCTCCCATATGTTCTCTCGGTATGCGGTTTATATAAATTATGATGCCAGTAAACAATGTATTCATTACCCTAGTGAGGTGACTCATTGGTGAGTTTTAGTGAGTGTGAGTTTGTTACTAGTGACTGAGTTGAGTAAGTTTGTTACTAAAGAACAGTGCGGTGCGGTGCGGTGTCGCTTTCTATATATGTTTTTTCCCGCGGCAATTTTATTGCGTTCCGGTGATGCTCCATACAGGTGGATCAAGGAAAAGGTTGAGGAGGTGGGCGGAGAAAAGGAAGAGGAGGAGTGCACGGAGGGTTTGTTGCCTGAAAGCTTTCTAGGGGGATACTCGAGGGCAAGAGCACTTCAACAGGGGGGGAAAAACACCTGCTGAGAGACACGATTCAAACAAATAACAAATTGTAACGAGGACCATGACGGACTCGGTGAAACTGTAAGTGACGATGGGACGTAGTGTTCGAAAGCGAACGCGAAAACTTGTACATAGAAGGAACAGAAGTGTGGATTAACTTTGACAACAGCTCGGAGTGTTATGGAAGTGTAATTCAAACACTGAGAGTCTTCGAACAAATCGGGAATATTAAGCTGTTCAAATCGGGATCCCGACATCCTATGAAATACACAGCTTATTTGAACGTAAGTATAGTCATGCACATCGTAGTTTAGATCTGTTGTCGTCTTTACAGTTTAGGATGTGTTTCGAGAACGTGGAAACTTACCAACAAATCTTTATTATTTAGTAAGATGTGGGAGAAAACGGTGAATATTAAATGGTTTGCGTTAAAGTGGTTCTTTTTGAAAAGACCTTTCTCTTCGGTTCCTGACGTAGGCCTAGGTTCACACCCTTGTGGTAAGTCTTATCAGTTATCAGATATAGATGGCCAAACGAAGTTGGAACAAGGTGCTGTTGTTTTTGCACATGTTAGTACTGCCATCTCAAGTAAAACTCTTAATTAATAAAATGGGATACAGTTACAGTTTTGAAACTTGTACTCTGTTCTTAAAAAGCACTTTTAACCTCCATGGGTTGGTTAGATTGTGTTCATACCAGTGTTTTTCAAATGGGTTAGTTTCACTCTGTGGTATTTATTGCTCGTTTCAAAGGTACTTCTCCGTCTGACAGTAGTTATACCCTATTCTTTCAGAACTACTGCATCACACATGAAACTTCAAAATATCACATTTTTTCCAAAGACTGCAGTGACACTCTTGCACAATACTTGCATTGTCCACTTCACTTTAGGCAGTTTAATGTGAGTATTACAGTATTGTATTACATTATTATTACATTAAAAGTACAACATATATTTGAGAAACATGAATTATTAGATGGCAGTACATTCTGCCCTGATCCACTCATGTAAATCTTAGTCATGAACCAGAGAAACGAATAACAGGATATAACTGTCCAGTGCAGAACAACCCACTGCATTGACTCAGTATGCTAAATGTTAGAATTCTGTTATGATATATACTGCATGCAGCAAGAATGAATATGGGCCATCACCTGAAAAATGAAAGCCCCAATGGATGAGTCACAATGAGGTCAGAAGTTACTTGTTCCTTCATAATTGTACTAGCCACCCTATAGAAGTTCCTGAACTTTTGTTCAGTAGAACGCATAGCCATGCCCTTTATTTAAAAAAATAATTGTAGCTTTTAGAAAAGCTAGTCTGTTATGAGTAGACTCATCATAAAAGCCCCCCCTCCCCCCAAGTCCTCCCCTACCACATCTTTTGTAACACTTTTTCTCTCCACAGGCAGATGTTATTGTATGAACTCTGCTTTTTAGAGATCATGTAACCAGGTTTTTTCACAAGCTTCTCTGATTACCGTAAAACCATTTCGGATAATAACGCTGATTTTAAGAGGGTACCAAGCTCTACAGGAAGTGCTACTGTTGAGGTAATTCCTGTAAACACAAGCACCTGAATGAACAGGGCTTACGTCCATAAAAACATTTTATTCGCGTCAAATACAAATAGTGGCCAGCTATTGCGAAGCATCAAAGTTTTATGAAGGCTTGTCACGTTCAAGTGAAAGCTTGTCTTTTTTTAATTGGCGCGGTTTCAGCTGTCTGTAGTGTAATGTTTCCCATAGCACAGTAAGGTGTGCGTTTAGCGCTGCTTGCGTGTGTTGTGGGTGTGGGCTCGAGAAGGAATCAAATTGTGACACTCTTCAGCTCGCCTGTCCAGGCTAGCCCTCGTGTTTTTGTATCGGTTTCGGTGTCTAAGCACTAATCGTGAGAAGGTGTTTAGTTTAATTATTCACCAAAGGTAATGTGTTAGATGGTCATAGACCTTGTTGTTTTACAGTTAGTCGTCACAGGAATGTGGAAGGCCACTCTTTTCCCTTACCCCTCCCTTGCACTTGTTGCTCGAATAAAACCATAGATGTTTTTTATTGCGGCCATCATAAGAGAGAAAAGCTCATGAACACATGCAAAAATGAGTCAAAATAAAATACTATTGCAACCACTCGCTGAATGTTGTGTAGACACTTTTTTAAGCTGATTTTGCCTCTGTCTGGGATGTCGGATAAGCAAAAACACATTGCATTTTTAATGGAGTTCATTACGCTGAAAACCCTTTGTTTGCATGCTCTAGCTTTAGTTTAGAGTGTCCATTCACATAAACGCTATAGAGTCTTTGTGTTCTGGTCGTTATGTACTAGCTTTAGAAAGGAAGCAAGCTTAACTGGTAATACACAACTCACACACGCACACACAAAAGACAGTGACATGGTAGCCCAGACTTCTCTGCCCCTCTGGGGGATCTGTTAGAAGAAACAAAGGTGGTTGTTCTGGTCTATAAAGCCTGCTAGTGTTTCCTGCAGGCATTAGTCCAATCCACAGTCTGAATCTTGATGTCAGGTTGTTTCTGACAGACTTTCATCTCAACTCCTTTCCTGTCCCCCCCTCTCTCCTCTTGCCCACCTCTCCATCTGTTTCATTCGCTTCTTTCATTTCTTTGTCTTTTCTGTCGACTCGGTTCTCCCGCCATACGTCAGACGTCGTGTACATTGTACGTACGAATTTCTACCGTGTAACATGACTAAAAGTTCTCAACAACTCTGGCGTAGTTAAAATATCTCGGTCTCTTAAAGCTGGCAGGTATGTTCTTGTTTCCAAATGAATGAATGAATGAATGTGTTGTGAAGTATTTAAATATAAGTAATAAGGATGCATGGTGTTGTGTGGCACAATGCTTTGATGTTGGTCAGAAAATCTGTGATGTGTGCTGCTGGCACTCGACGCCCTCCCCACCACAGCTCCCTCATCTCCGTCGGTTTGATTGTTCTTCATTCGGCATTTTAGTCCGTTCTTGTCAGGTGACCATGGAAACACAGAGAGGCCTCTTTGTGTAGTTTCTCTGAGGCACGACTTTTCACAACCGGTTGCAACACTTAAGTCTCTGGTCACCGTTACTCCTCCGCACAATAAGACCCCTCAGTGAGATCTTTCTTTTATTGTACATGTAGAAGATGGAAAATACATAACATATTGAGGGCATTGGGCTTTTTTTTCTTCTCACAGTTGTTAAATTGCATTCAGTTGTTAAGATCTATTCGCTCTCTGTGCTATAACCTTGCTGCACAATATATTAGTTAATTACATTAAGTATACCTCACTGTGCTGTTAAAGTTATTTTCCTCACCTGCTGTTCATTAATGCTAAGGTATGTCTGACCTCTTTGACCTCTGGTCTTGTACTCAGTTGTGACTCCGCAAAGCAGTAATGGTTAACAGTAGTGCACTAGGATACAACACGACAGCACTAGTATAGTTAACCTCTCAGTACTCATTACAGAGACTGTGTCTTCACTGCTGCTCATGAGCCACCACACCACAAGTCCATGTGAAATGCTTGGTCTTTATCCACACCGTAGAGGTCATATATGTAAATCATCTTAACGTGAGGGCAGAATGAGAACTCAAGTATGTTCGTTATTCATTCTATTCATCCTTTTTACGCTTAGTTCTGATGTTCTGGATAATGTAACGCTGATGGATCAGGACACTCAGTGGCTGTACCAGCTTCTTGCTGAGGTTCAACTCGAGAAGTTCTACCACCGTGTTCGAGATGGACTTAACGTGACACGTATCGAGCACCTGGCCTATGTGAAGGAATCTGACCTTGAGCAGATTGGCATCAGCAAGCCAGGTCAGTGCGGTCAGGTGGTAAGCCTGAAGAAAAGATAAATGAAGCTAGCTAGTGATACAATAATGATATGCAAGTCCCAGTGCTCATTTCATGAAAAAAAAAACTTTTTTTCTTACCGATATTCCTGTGTGCTGTAATTTAGTGAGCAATATGATCAATCATCTATGAATGATGTGCAGTTGGTACATCTATTCTCTATTCTTAATGTGTAGGAATCAAGGTGCATTTGAGTAACAAGTCTAAAATCATTATGCATCGGTCGTGCTGTTTTATGTGTGTGTTACCTTTTTGTGTGCACAGGACAGCGAAGGTTATGGGAAGCTGTCAAGCGCTACAAAAGCAACGCGCGGCCACGGTCATGGATGGCTAAAGTATGACACTCTCTCGCACCCTTCCGGATCTCTTTCATCCATTGTTCATCATCATTGGTGAACTCACCTGTCACTCCACTTTGTATTTATACCTGCAGGTTTTCAGTGGCCGTGGCCCAGAGGGTGGTGACCAATGGAATGGCAGTGGAGCAGTTCAAGGTTCCGAGCCGGGGCGTTCATTACCATGTCTAATTCAGGACAGTGAGCTGAATATGGGAGAGAAGTTGGGCTCGGGCTCGTTTGGGGTCGTGAGGAGGGCCGAATGGCAAACACCCACTGGTCGAGTTGTAAGTGTCAGTGCTTTGGCCTCAGTTGCATCCCATTGACAGAATTACAGGTGGAGGGTTTTAGGATAAAAATGTACCATCCATGAGAAGAGACAATCAAAGAAAGTTATCTTTGTCTTCAAAGCTAGAAGATTTTGTGTTGAACTCGACTGGTTCATCAGCACTGACTGGTCATCAAGAATCACAATGTTTAAAATGTCGCACGTTCGTTTCATTGAATTTCATCCTATCTCACTGGCATTTGGGTGATGTTCTCCTCTGCCCTTCACTTTTCTCCCAGTTGCCTGTTGCAGTGAAGTCGTTAAGGAGCACTGTCTCGAGACAAGCAGATACACTGTCCGACTTCCTTCAGGAGGTCACCACCATGCAATCGCTGGACCACGTAAATATCATCCGCCTCTATGGCGTGGTGCTCACACAGCCTCTTAAGATGGTGAGTAACTCTTTAGTCAGCAGCTAGTTAAACACGGTCAAACGGTCAACAGGGAGACACCTTGGCTCCGTCTTGTCCGATTCCAAGCATTTGATAGTTTTTGCTGTCTTCATTGATGCTTGTGAGTAACAATGAAACTCAAGTTTGTGGACTTTCCCCGGTATATTTCAGGAGAATTTGTCAGACATTTTTAATCCTGGTTTCCTGCAACCATCATATTTTCTGCGTAGACCACAAATCCCTGTATTATGAACATGTCATGATAGCTATGTGGTTCAAGCTTTCGCATGGTCCTCAGGCAGTTTATTATTTTATGTGGACGTTGGGGAAGATAACAGTTGTCAGTAGCTGGTGAATCTCACCATTACTCATGAACTGATGAGCGTCAGCATTGCTTACTAAGTTCAAGAAACCTCACTGAGTAATGTCTCAAATTTGCCAACATGAACACTATTTTTGTATGGACTACTTCTCAATAGCCTTAATCTGACCTGACCTCATTCCTTCTCACACTTGTCACGGTGACGTAGGTAACGGAGCTGGCATCTCTGGGCTCTCTATACGACATATTACGAGCTCGCCAGGGCGAGTACCCCCTGGCCCGCCTTTGGCTCTTTGGCACACAGATCGCGGCCGGAATGGAGTACCTGGAGAGCCGGCGTTTCATCCACCGGGACCTGGCTGCCCGAAACGTGCTGCTGGCCTCCCGCGAGCTGGTGAAGATCGGAGATTTTGGTTTGATGAGGGGTCTCAGCCAGGAAAAAGACCACTATGTTATGACGGCGCACAAACGCATACCTTTCGCATGGTGAGTGGAAGAGAGATTTGCCCGGATATATCGGAGGGATAAAGCTCGTGGTTGCGGTGCAGGTCTGTCACGTAAATAATTGTGAGATGATGTCTGTACGAGGTCTTGAGCAATTCTTCTGTTTCTCAAAATGTTCTTGGGTGGATGCCCAGAGAAACTTTGCTGGCTCTGCCTGCAAAGGTAAATCTCCTCTTTATCCTTGTAGCTTAGCAGAAATACTTGGTTTATGTTTGAAATATTTGAAATATTCTCACTCTATCTCTCTGTAGGTGTGCTCCGGAGAGTTTGCGCGTGGGCTCTTTCTCTCACGCCTCGGATGTCTGGATGTTCGGCATCACGCTTTGGGAGATGTTCACCTATTGTGAGGAGCCATGGTTTGGGTTGTCGGGCAGACAGGTGTGTTTTGTGTGAACATTTTACCTTCATGTAAATGTGAGTTGATAATGTCTAAGTGTAAGCCATTGAAAGAGGCAAACATTACACTACATGGTATATGATTTTTCTCTCTGCTGGTACATGGAGACAGAGATGAATCAATGTTTATCCTTTATACTCTCTCAAATACTCGTTTGTCATCTAAGTATCCCATTCCTGTCCTGTCAGATCCTGTTTCGTGTGGAGCGGGAGGGCGAGCGCCTGGAGAGGCCCTCAGACTGTCCTCAGGAACTGTACGGCGTCATGCGTAAATGTTGGGCCCTTAACCCTGGCGACCGGCCCGCTTTCGCTCAGCTGACTACGCTGGTGGCTGAGGTCAGTATGTAAAGGGTAGAGGGGAAGCGTCTCTCTTAACAACTGGTAATATTTAGAAATACTAGTGAAACGTTCAGAAAAGAGAAGACTGGGGAGTCTGCATTGGCATATTACTTAAAAAAGCTAATTTTTTTTTTGTACCCCTCTACCTCTCATTCTCTCTTTCTCATCAGGCTCAGCCCATGGAGGTACGTGCGGTGAGAGACTTTTCAGAGCCTAAGAAGCTGACTCTACAGACCAATGACCTGGTGACCGTCATAGACCACGGGTAAGGAGGGGGATGGGGAAAGAGTAAAGAGTACAGAGAATCAGAGAGAGAGAGAGTAAATATTAACCCACTGTTAGCCCCCTTTTACACTCTTTTATTGCTGAAGAACATTTCTACCGTAATTTGAAGCAGAATCTTAAACCTCCTGCTGCCTTTTGATCTCTTGGAGAGGGTTTTTTTTTATTGGGTCCACTCAGGAACTCAAAGAATTTCAAACTTATCTTTAAAACTTGGCTCCAGTGTCCCACAATTCTTTCACTCTTCTGTTTCACTTCATTGCCCACTAGCTGTTTTTTTTTTTTTTAATGTATTTAAAATCATTTGCCAACACCAATTAGTTTCATAGACTTTTGACAGCTGTTTGTACTCCCCTAGGAAAGATTTTCTTAAATGTTCATTTCTTGTGATATCTCGGAGAAGGATTTAAGCAGGGTTTTTGTTTTATCATGTTTAGAGCACCAGTGATTCTTTTAATATACTATTTGTCATTCAAATAAACAGTAACAAAGTTTTAAAAATGTTATATTCCACCACGTATATCAGTTCAGTTTGTAGCAGGACAAATGATGATGCCCGAGGGTTGTGGATGCTAACCCATGCTGGAATCCCAAATCTCACTCGGCCTTCATGTTTAAAGTCCATGTAGTAGCAACAGCCAATGCAATGTCAGGGCTCATTCACACAAGCAACAGACCCACTCTTTGCACTGTACTTGAGGGAGGGAGGGGATAATCTGTGTTGCCCCTTTTTCTCAATTTGTCTTCCATTCTAATCTGCAGTTTTTAATTCTGAGACTGAAACTTATTCTTTCTTTTAATCACCAAATGCAACAGTATTGAGCAAAACGCATCCTGCGCGGGTTTAATACACGACACAGTATTGTTTTCCTCGTGACCGAACGATTCAGTATTCTAAGCGACAGTTGGCAACCCCACACAGGGATATTATGTCTCCACCATACATGCTGTGTTTTGGCTCGACTAAACGCCTGGTGGTACGCGCTGTTTCCTCTTTCCCAGGTTGGAACTCTGTGAGTGGAAGGGACAGAACCAGACGACACTGGCCGTCGGGTTGTTCCCCGCGACGCTGGCGGCTCCCTCCCTGACTGTCCCAGGAGGACCCTCCGTCATCTCCCCACCTGTAAGGGGAAGCCTGCAGCACACAGGGCACGGTGACGTCAAACCAGAACGCAGCTGGGGCACGCCAGAACGTATCAACGAGTAGGTCACAGTTTTTTCCGCGCCGGCGTTTTGCTTTTTGCTCTCGTGCTGACACGCGGACATTCTGTTTAGTTAGTTGGAATTTTTTTGTTGTTTGTAGCTGTCAAAGCCGCCATCTGTAAGATCAGCTTAAGATAATTTAGCAACACCTCTCGGAGTCTGACTGAGATAGCAATCTTTACATGTGTAATGGTATCGTGGAATCTGGTCTTACCGTCCGCCCTGGTGACGTGTGTTTTTCTCTGACTCCTTTTGTCTCTAATACAAAAAGATTTTCAATGTGACCGTGCACCTACTTGAGTTAGGTGTTATATTAACTAAGCATTTGTTTGTTATTTTCTCTGAGGCTAATGATGTGTAGAAGGGGAAATCCAGGAATAAACCATGAAAAAATGTCCTTTTTTGTGTATAAATTACCCATGATTGCTTACTAAATAAATAACTGTGATATGGTCATTTCTGAGTAAATTAGTAAATTGATTTGTTGCTTTTTGGGACCCAGTCCTCTGACTTTGACTGTTTTTATCTGACTATTTTAGAAATACAGCCTGGAAAATTCCACTGGCAAACAGGGAGAGAGTGGAGAACTCCAATCTTAAGAGAATGGCAGGTAATGGTAACAACATTGCATTTGTCTCAACCGACTAAGTTTATGTGCAACCAGTAATCCGTTATGTCATTGGTCTGAGTAATGAAGTTTTGCCCATTTATTAAACATGTTCATTTATCTTTACAATTTAATTTTTAACTGTTTATTTTTTAATTTGTATACAAGTTGCTCCTGGAGGTGATAATCATGCTTGAACAAGAGCCCCAGATATTTGATGATATCCATTTCAGTGTATGAATAAAGACAGTCGTCTGGAACAAACATTGCACGTCTTTATGGTTGTATACTTGTGTTCGTAATTCTTTGAACATGGACATCTTTAGTCTGGTGCAATGTCTGGTGTCTTCGTGATCCTCAGGTATGTCCCGGAGTCTGGAGTCGGTTCTGGGGGAGAAACCCGACAAGGCTCAGGGAGGAGTTGGAACCAGGGTCGAATTACGGAGACCCGCCCACCCCCAAATGAGCCAGGACCCTCGGAGATTCAGCGACGCCCTCCTTGTCCTGCCGCCGCGCCCTCCTCCCCCAAATTTCAAACCTATCAATCCCCAGATGATGCCGAGAAATCGGAGGCCTATGGCCAATCAAGTTCCAGGTCCCTGGGCTCCACAACCTTATCCACACCAGCTGGCCCAGGCCCTCCAACAGCAGGGTGTGGTGGGCACCAACCTGGCAAAGACGGGCCAGCTGGCGCACTCTTCACCTCAACTGGATGACAGCGGGGAAAAAGAAAGGGAGAGAGAACGAGAAAGGGAGAGGGCGAAAGAGAGAGAGAGGGTGCGGGAGAGGTACCCGCCTCAGTTGCAGCTGGACAAGGAGTCCCTCATAAAACAGGTATTTCATCGTTTTATTTTGTATTACGTCAATCACTGGTTTAAGATTAAAATGAAAATCTCTGTGATCTGTGATGCATTTAACCTATCCTTGCACATACCAAAAGACCAAACACAACCACTAGGTGCAGGAGCAGTGGGCAGCACACCTGCACCCGGGGAGCAGTTGGGGGTTAAGTGCCTTGCCCAAGGGCACTTCAGGCACGGATGTTTTCCTGCCAGTCCTGGGAATCAATCTGGCAACCCTTCGGTCACAAGCCCGTTTCCTCTAACCCTTAGGCCATGGGTTGCCATTAACGTTGCCCTTTCATTAACATCAAACTTGGCCAGATGTACTAAATATAGAACAAGTTTTAACAAATATTCAACCAAGCACTACCTTGTCATAGTGCCTCCAATATCTAGAACTTGTGGTTTGAGTTGCAACAGTGCTCAGTTTCCTGCCTGTTTATGATGATTCTCGCCATGCGTGTTACCTCACGTGACACCAAAAACAGGAAGTTCTTTTTAGCTTTTATCCATGTTTGTTATCTTTCATTCATAAAGGAGACTTATGGGTATTCAGAAAAAAACTGGCTGAATTTCTGTGTGCTAAAAATGGCCAATGGCCAAAAGTGTGATGCGATATGGCTGTTTTTGTTGTTGTTGTTTTGTTGGTCTTGTTATAATTTTCATTTATCATTCTATGTCAATCTATATCAGTAAAAACAGTCTCTATAGGTCATAAATGTCTGTGCTTCATTGTGATTGGACAGGTACAGGAGGCGGTGCATGGGGTGACCAGTGAGGAGGTTCAGAAAGCATTACATCGCAATGACTGGAATCCTGTGAGGGCGGAGCAGCAGCTCAAGGTAACGGGGCGTTCACCTCAATTCAGTTCTATTCAGAAGTACCCTTGCTTTGCCTATGTGAATTCTCCAACTTGTTCTCCAAATCCAGCTCAGTCCTTTCTACTCTTTTGTTCATTCACTCATTCATTCATTCATTTGGCCTATCTCTGAATGTCCGTTCTATCTGTATCTCCACATCTCCAGCCATTTATTCATTCTCTTCTGTTTTTTTTTTTTTTTCCGCTTATCCAGCTTCATCTATTCTTTCTACACATCCCCAGCCCTAAGCCCCATGCTCTCTCTCCGTCCTTAAATCCAACGTTTACGCTGCCTTTCGCATGAATCTGGGGCTCATACATCGCTCTCATTCGTTTATTTTCCCATCCTCCCCTTCTTTCTCTGAATCAGACCGATCAGCTGTTTTTCATGAACGTGTGCTCTCGGGAGGATTGCCACAAGATCCTGTCCCGGTACAAGTGGGACCTGCAGCTGGCCAGCCGTCACGTCCTCCGTAAGAACAGGGACGAGCGGGAAGTCTACGACAGACGAGCAGAGAGAGTATAACGCAGGCTGGAGAAACTCCTCATCGGTGAACTTTAAGGCCTAAGCGCGTTTTCCTTCAAAGTCTCACATTTTATGAGAGTTCAGGTACTTCAGATTAGAAGATGCTCAATTCCTTCTCTTAGTTCCTCAGACTTTTAAGCGTGACGTCGAAGCGAATGCGTGTTTGCCCTCGTCAGAATGGAGAAATGCGATTTTTATGACATTGCTTTGAAGGAGTTTTTGGTAAAAAAAAACCAAAACAAACAAACAAAAAAAAAAAAAGAACGACGTTAAAAGAGGACCGCTTGAATGGATAAAAGACGTATGTTCATTTTTCGCGATAACAGTTTTACCGTTTACAATTTTGTAGAACACAAAAAGAGAAATATGTTGACTATTGCTGTCCAGGTAGTCCTGAGATATTTTTTTTTTTTTTATCTTGATGAACTTGTAAATATTGTATTAACACGGTTTGTATCTGTCTAATAAAGTAGAATTGATACAAGCTGCATCAGTGCTGGTTGATAACGTGGAGGGAAGTTGGGAGTGAAATATTGAAAGTGGTCAGGGACAAGTTTACAGTCCTGTAATTTGTGTAAGGTGACGTCACATGAATGTGGTGTTCCTCATTTTGAGTTTCATTGACCCTTTTGTTCTGCTGGGTTTGTTTTGTGACTAGCCTCCATGTCATAGGCATGTTATCGCAAGTGTGTTACCTTAAAGTACAATAATTACCTAAACGTGTGGGTGACTTATTCGATCATTTTTAAGAATGCTGAAATGTGTATCGTGTGGACATGGAGTATTCTCAATATTGTGCCTCCACCAGAGTAATCTGAAGTTTATGGTCCTTGGTAAATTCTTGGCTTTACTTTAAGAAATGACTGAAATGGAGCTCTCGGCCTTTGTGGGCTGGGAAAAGAGCCACACCCTTAACCAGAGTTAAAGCATTTAAGGCTGAGGGAGGAATGTTAACATGAGTCAAAGCCCCTTTGTGTGTTCGCATCATTCCACGTGTGTTTCCAGATGTTTCCACTGGGTGGTGTCTTTTTTTTTCTCTCTCGCACTGTCTCAGCCAGAGATTCAAAAAACACCGGTGCATGAACTCGATCTAAAGCCACTTGCTGAAGGGAAGTTGCAGAAATACGACTTCCTCAAAAGCAGAGGTTTTATTTTAATGACAGGTGTTTCCATCATACAAATGAACTTTGTCTGTTTTCTCTGATACTCTGTTGACAAATGGTTGTTCCGATTTAGAAGAGGTTACGGCACATGCTTTCCATTACAGACTGGGTTCGCGCGTTTAGTTCACCAAGGTCCTACATTCAAATGAAATGATGTATATGAATGGAATATGGAGAAAACCAAAATCTCATTGCACAACACACACAAATGCACACACCCATGTACAAATATAAACAATGACTCAGCAAGGTGTCCTGCAATCCCCGGAATGCGGGCTGGTTGAGTCATTATCGTCTTCAGTGCCCAAAAAAGATTTACCAAGCCAGAGTAATTTACCAGTGGAGCACTGGAGTATTTACCAATTTAATTCAAATGATCAAGATACACTGAATGATACATACATACATACATACATACTGTACATTGCATTAGAGAGGAAAATGCACCAGTGACATATGTAAAGCTCAACTTAGCACGTGAGCTAATTATGAAATATTAATTCAGAATAAGCCCTGTGATGGACTGGCGACCTGTCCAGGGTGTTTCCCTGCCTTTCGCCCTATGAGCGCTAGGATAGGCTCCAGTACCCCCCCGCGACCATGATTAGGATAAGCAGCTTAGAGAGTGAGTGAGTAATTCAAAATAAATGAAAAGATCATCTGTGTATACAAAGTACAATGTATTTTAGACCCCAGTTTCTTCCATAAAGACACACCCATGTTATCCAACACAAGACAATCACAATAGACTTTACATGACAGAGATATTTCATCATTCTGGTTCCATTCAAAAGATTAAACATAGTTCATCGTAACAAGAAAAAGATGATGGCATCGCAGATCAGAGACTGCCTCCAGATCTCTGCACTTCTACAAACCAAGGTCAAAAACATGCACCTCCCCCCAAAAAAGGCAGAAACGCTGAAACGCAACAAAACAAAACAAATACCGAAATGTTGGCTTTCATCGTGTAACATGTGTCTCTCAAAATAATCTATCAGTTAGTTGTGGTTCTGATGTCTATGTCCTCATTATGAATCTACTTTAAAAAGAAGAATTTATATAATGCTCTTCTACAGTGATGATAGATCCACACCCAACAGAGAGGTCATCTTCATTTGTCTCCTCCAGTGATGCTCTCGTTAACACAGTCATGTCCCGACATGTTTGGAGTGGTGCGCGGTCTCCTTTAGCAGAGACAAAAAACGTACACGTGCTTGAATAGCCCCGTGGAGCCTTGCTGCTTTCCACACCCTACAAACGGTAGTTAGAGTTTTCTTGGCATGCTGTCATCCACCACACGGAGGGAAAAAAACTGCACTGTTTCAATGGTAACAGGATTTTCCTGGGATTTTCCTGGTCAAGTTGTGTGTGTGTGTGTGTATGTTATTCTTTTCCCCCCATCCCCTCCTTTCTCTTTCTAGGTCAACGTTTCCTTCTTTGCCAATACAGACTGAAAACTCTGCTTGACACAAACTTTTCCTGTAGCTCACACAGGCACACAGACTCCTAAATCCTAACCCCAAACACTGCAATCCCTATTCATTCCTTACTGGACTACATTTAATCCTATCTAATCTTAAAGTTTACCTCAATTTATACCATAATTGGGAACATGACATAACATAAGTGTAGTAAGTATAACTATGTATTTATATACTGAGATCATATCTGAACTACTTTAGCACTGTTGATTCTATTTTACGCCTAAATACCATAGGACAAAGGCCATGGCAGTTATAAAAGTCATGAATAAAACTATGGACGAAACTGTATAGAAAGAAAAAAACACTCAGTAACATAAAACACTGACATAACTACGCTGTTGTTAGAGAATGCTGTAAAAATTGATATAAATGGCTATGTGTTGAAATGTATTAGTACAATGTAGAGTTATAAAATAAAGTCACAGTGGAAAATGAGCCGAGGCCTCTGGTGTGTCTGAGAGGGCAAGAGCTGGAAAAACAGGTTTGTTTCCATAGACAACGAAACGCGCGCATACAAACTGCTTTTTTCAAACTTTGGCTGTATCAGTTAAAGATTTCTTTTTGTCTTTTTAAAAATCCTCTCACTTCATTCTTCAATACATGCAAAAGAAAGTGCATAAAACCTGGCAGGATTTTCAAGGAAGTGTTTTGCTTCTAAAGGTGGTCATTAATTAAAAAAAAAAAAAAAAAGAGAAAAAAAAAACGTTTTCAGATTAAGGAGGTATGAGGAAAGTCTCTATTTCATCTTTCTCTTTCTCGTTCTTGCTGTTCCCCCGTCCTCTCTCGCTCTCTTAAGAGAACACGGTGTTGCGTTGGTTAGTATCTCCAACTTTTTCGAAGAACATGAAATCCTGTGAGAGGACAAAAAAAATGAGTCAGTGGAGATTCATCTCAACCAAAAGAAGAGGGAGACGTGAGATTTTCAGCTGATATAACCGAATTTATGAGAACGTCTTGCTCCATACAACTATGACCATGTCCATATTGTCTCTGAATTACCCATGTACAGTATAATTGCTTTAAACTGGTTTTAATCTTGAACATCGTATGCAGCTTAAAAAAAAAACAAACAAACAGTGGATGGTACTGATTATAAATGATGTGTTTTCCATGTCAGTTGCTCTCAATCTTTTTTTTTTTTTTGGTTTCCTCAAAGACGGACTTTGACACGTACCCCCCCATGCGGGTGTAAAGAAAACTTGCGATAGCTGATATTCTAACTAGCAAACCAAACTGCCTGTGGAGACGTTATGAGTGCTTTGGGCTGTGAAGGAGTTGAATAGGTATATTAGTGGAACATTCATTCAGAATTTGGCTACTTGAATAGGACTGATATTCTGGGTTCCTTTCACACTTTGTACAAGTTCCTTGGCGCACCCCTGAAACACTGCTGTGTACTCCCTGTGGTACGTGTACCCCAATTTGAGAACCACCATTCTATATGACCGAACTTGCTCTTTAAACTTGGGCATCTCCTCTCGCAGTTTTTTTTGACACGGGCACATTGTATATGTACAAGGATTCTAATCCTTACCGATCTATCATCTTGGACCCTTCTGAAAGATAGTGTGTGAAGCAGTTACTTACGATAAGGAAACAGGCGCCCATCAACACGGCCTTCATCTTCACGTCCATGTCCAGAGGAAACTGGATGCCAAAATTATCTGTGTCGGTGAAGACCTCTTTCAAAAGGCCGCTCCACTGCTTGCTGATCCGACCAATGGATTTCCCACCATCCTTTCCCTTCAGCTACGAGGGAAAATAAATACAAAGAAGTTGAGCGTCTATAAAGAGGAGAACAGGACCTCTGTAGACCTTATTCTGTGAGGTTCTCGTGTGCCCGAGAGACAGAGGTCCAGTTCTTGAGACACGCTGAGTGTAAACCTCAACTCGAGACTAATGTCTAATTTGTACTTGGAGGGTCATAGTAGGAACCACAGTTTTTCATTGATTTCCTGTGCTGTGCTGTGCTGAGTGCACTGGGATCAACGCACTGATGCATTCCAAACTTAGTTAAATTGGCCTCGCTATCCAATCAACAACGAAAAATCTAATTTTCTGTCCGCTGCAAAACATCCTCCCCAGCCGCTTGCTCAGTTCCAGCAACGCTCACCTCAAAATTCACGTCACCACAGCAGTTGCAGGCGAAGCACGGACCCTCTAGCTTCATCAGGGTCTCTCTGGATGGGCCCTGGATGGAGAATCTGGGATAACAAGGGTGCCAGTCCTGAACCACATAGCCTATGGTGGTGCCAGGGGGTGCCTGAACTTCCAACTGAATAACACACAAAAGCATATATGTGAATGTAAAAAAAAATGTATATGTACACACGCATACACCTATATTACAGTTGGATGTATAAGGAAAAAGACACACGTTATTACATTATCAATATGTTTGCAATATTTGAAGTCATGGAATAGCAATGTATGCTGTGTGGGCCTCACACACTTACATCGACATACTTTCAATTAGACAGTTATTTATCATTTCCTATTTTTGGCTCGTCTCCTGGTGTTATGTAGCTTGAAGTTATAAATGGATCAAATTAATCTCCATGCTGCACAGACACAGATGACCCTGCCGGCTCTGCTGTCTGGCTGCCTGTTAACTCACAGTAATAAAAGTAAAGTGCTTCACATGACACGCAGTAAATCCTGGGTGTTTAACTCTAATGTCCTCTAAGTGTCTTCATATGACACCTCTGAGCCAAGGCCGAGAAAATTAGACAGATCTCAGCGCTCTGATTTGGTACATAGAGAGAGAGAGACAGAGAGAGAGAGAGACAGAGAGAGAGAGAGACAGAGAGAGAGAGAGAGAGACAGAGAGAGAGAGAGAGAGAGCGAGAGAGAGAGAGAGAGCGAGAGAGAGAGAGAGATCCAATCAACTGGGTAACAGAGGAGAGAGTTCAAATCTACAATGTCTCATTCATGGGAGGAAAACAGCTTGATAGGACGCAACAATCCAGAACTTATTTTAACTTTGCATGTTGGAAGCAAACTGAATTTTTGAAACACTGGCACCGTCGTTAAAATATTTTCCTGGAAAACAGGAGGTTTTCTGTAACTCTTCCAAGCCAGGACCAAGGAGCATTTTTTTAGTCGTCTTTGTACTATAACAAAGACAAACCATTTCCAGCTTGTATTAGTAGATGCTTAAATGCAGACAAGAGTCCAGATTTGCTTTTCCATTTCTGATTTCCAAATGCAAAACTAAGGCACAGGTTGCTGGCCCTATGCAAACACTATGCCCTGCTTTGTGCTTTTTCTGTTGTTGCCTCATAATTAGCGGTTGATTTTTACTTGCAAAACAAGCACTCGCTTTCTCTCTGCTCGACCGTAGACACGCAGGCGGAAACAGAAAACGGCAGAACCTCTGGACCAGAGTGCCTGAGTTACGCTACCCTAACTGGGGGAGGAACCGTCTGGTATCGTTACCTCTTGCAGGCAGCAGGGGCACCAACAGGACGCGCATCGGAAAGGGCGTATCAAGCGGATCACCTCGCGGTCCGTGTTGTCTTTGATCTTCATGTCGAAGCTGCGCAGCGAACCACAGCAGTTACGCGTGCAGCAGTCGTTTTTCTCCTTAGCCTTGTAGATCTTCTGACCCAAACTGTTCTTAATTTCATATTGGTTATTTGTCTCGAAACCGATGAAAGCTGCCGAAGACATGAGAGAGGTCTGTGTTTGACTGCTCTTTAAGACTTCACTGTTTAAATTACAACGCTTTTGATCCAAATCCCATCACAGAAAGTGAATGGCTTTGGCATGAACAACAAATGTTGCTAGCCTTTTACAGTACAACCAAAGAAAGCAGCTTTACTTTTGTTCCTAAGTAAGCATGCAAGATAGTTTTGATGTGAAAAGAGCCTAACACTAAGCAAAGTTGATGTTGTCTGTTTTCATTGTGCTATTCATGGTCCATTTGTGCAGAATTTCCTTGGAAAAAAAACCAAAAACCAAAAAAAAAACTTAGGGTCATATCACTTTAGATTAGACACAAACATTTCAGACTCACCTTCCAGCAGCTCTACTTTCTGGTGAATCAGGATCTGGTCAATCTGTGAGGTAGCAGAATGGACAAGAAAAACAGTCGTGTTTTCAGAGGCCAAAACTCTGGTTAAACCACTCTTCTTCAAATGACTACAGATCATAAAAGTGCTGAAACGCTCATAAGAAGAAGAGACAAGAACAAAGCATGATAATCTACCTGAGTTAAATATTCCAAACCAGGGGGGACACCGACAGGTAAAGCCGCTGGTGCAGATGCAGCTGCTGGTGCGGAGGGAGGACCACCTCCAAATGCAAATATAAATTACAGTTAAAATTACAGTAAAATATTACTATTTGGTTCTCATTCAGAGAAAGAAAATGTATACATTACAATGAAATGAATAAAGCGAGGTGAAAACTATCATTAAGAATATACAGAGTCTTAGATTACTGGAGCTGATTGAACAGGGCCTGCTTTTTACCTCCATATGCAGGCACTGGACCCTGAGGTGGTCCTGGGCTCACTGGACCAGGTTGATACATGACTGGCTGTTCAGGGCCAGGGCCAGGGTGGTAACCCACATTGAACCCTACTGGAGGGGGACCTTGACTGGGATCCCCATATCCACCTTGAGGCATAGGATAAGGGGGAACAGAGTAACCTCCTTGTTGGGGCATAGGGTATGGGGTTTGATTTGGGGACGGATACCCTGAAATAAATAAAAGACAAATGAACGTTATGGACAGACATAAGTGCATTCAAGTCTCACATACAGATATGAGATTATTAACACGCATTTGACCCTGAATTAACTATAGTATATCGCCCAATGAATGCCGGGACAGGCTCCGCGACCTTAATTAGAATAAGCGGCTTTAGATAATGAATGAGAGAGTGACAGCGTTACAAGTGTATAAGTGTGTTTGATTATTTTTCAGCTGCTTTCCATGGAAAGACTTGCGCAAAAACCCATGGATGTCATGTCAGCTTAGAACCTCTTTCAAGTTTTTGTTGCATTGTGAGTAACTTTTGCAATTTGACAAGGATTGTGGGGGGAGGGCGGAGTTTCCATTAAGTCAATGAGCAATTCTCTTTGTAATGTTCACAGCTATGCCAAAAAAAATGTAACCCACCCTAACAGATAAGCCAGTCAGCTTTCAGTGGAAGTTCAGTATATACGTGCATTGAATCAGACAATGAGTTTAGAAAACTAGCTCCGTCACTCAATCCATCAAATGTTCTCATAGACATAACCATCTACTTGTTGAAGAATTATGCTCAAACGTGTCATCTTGTGAAAATTTCAAGCTTTCAGATTACACTCTAAACCACTTGCTAGAATATTCTGTATGCAGGTCGAGTTTTCTTCCATGAAAATGTTTTGTGAAATGTCACATGACAACAAGTAAAACTGAAACAACTGATTCAGTTCTGCATTGGAAGCTCTCTACAGTATACAGTAGACATACAGTATATATGTAGACATCTGCTGCTGTTGTGCTTGTAAAGTAAAGGAAATATTATAGGTAGCCCTGTATGCTGTCATCTGTGCGTATATCAAAGAAACGTTAAACAAAGCATTGCATTGTGGAAGCACCCATTTATTTCACTATAGTACATGTCAGGGATGTTGAAAGAGTTCTTGAGTACTTGTGGGCATGCTCAAAAGCTTGCCTGAATCATATGGAAACTATTCAGGGTCAGTGTGGCACAGGCCTGCATGGAAATCTTTTACTCCTCATAGACAATGTTACAACTTTAAAGCATTTGAAATACCTTTTTTAAGGCATTTTTTTTAGTATTACATATTTTGAATATTACAAATAACCGTATGACACCATGGAAACTTGCTTGCATGGTAACACGGACTTTATTAAAAATGAAATCCATTGCTCCTCGACAAAAGGCCAGAATCGTGTTTGTCTGGTCAACACTGGCTTGCCAGAAACTCTCCTAGAGCATCAGGTTACTGAGAAACCGTGAGAGGCAAAACAATGCCTCCAAACATGATTCGAATGGATTTTTAGAATGACTCTACAATGTGCTTAGGGACAGAATGCAGTCCAGTCAAACAAGAGTGTGCCTGTTTGTGACTGATGACATTCTGGGATACAATGGTGTTTCTCGGGCAATTGTGGTATAGATAAAGGCTGGTGTCCTACACGACATTTTTACTCTTTATCTGTTTATATTGAAACAGATAAAGAGTATTTTTCTTATCTGTTCTGTAGCTAACCATGTGTGACAGAATTATGTATATAGCCATGTATGTAAATGCAGACCGTAGACCCTGTTAATGATGAAATGTAAGTACACTGAGCATCAGGACTAAAACTTATCAAATCTTTAAGAGGCCACTCTTTGGGATATTTTGTGTGAAGTCGTAAAATGACACAACGACACAGTTTGGGTCGTTGTGTCATTATCACAATATTAACACAAGAGTGAATCCTGTCGACACAAAGCGAATACAGTCTGCACAAAAGGACAGATGGAGAGCAGTCCGAGATATCCCTGTTCAGGAAAGGCACACAGGATACTGACGACTGTTCTCATCCTGTACTTGACTGTTTTGTATGACGTGAATATCCCTGAGCTGTGTTTCTTTGGTAAAGATACCCACTGTGTGCCATCATGTCATTTACACTTTTCCATAAAATTTTTAAAAGAGTGGCCTCTTATGTTTAATGTTTTTTTTTCTGACATTCTGTATATATTTTCAGAACTTCATTCTCAGAATTATCAGAATTCCTTAATAATTCAAGAATTCCTTTTTTTAAAAAAATTACATTTAGTGCCCAATCTGTGCAGTTTGGTCAAAGAAGATGTTATCTCCTCAACCTTAATTCTAAAACCTCAATCAGTGTGTACTCTCACAGTAAGAGATATCAACAAATAAACAGTAAAAAGCAATCAGCTTTCTTTGAAATGCAAGAAAGGAAGCGAATATCCTCAGATATAATAGATAAACCTCGGATTACCTGGTCCTGACATCTTGAGCTGAACTCTGAGTAACCCAGGGAGCGACTTCTCAAAGAAATGACTCTATGCTAAATACAAACAGAGAAAGAGACATATTTTATGGAATAGAAGAAAATCGCAAACAAGTCAGACGGGGAGAGACATGCTGTTAAAGCAGATGGCTAAAATATTTGTTGAATATTGGGAGCTTTCATACAGTGTACAGATACGGATGTAAAAGACCTGTTGACACAGGCCGAGGAAATGCCCCCCGCCCCCACGTGGGTAAATTTAGCGTAATTCTGCAGTCGATGCCGTAGATTGAGAAATACTATTTTTGTGGGGGAAAAAACAGTATACGTTTCATTCTTAGCTATTCAACGATATTTTTCAGAGGGTGAAGAGGAGGACAGGAAGCGGTCCTTGGCTTACTTAAGTTTTTATGACCCCAAACATAAACCCACGCCCATCAACCCCTGCCACCATGCGGGAAAAAATAGACTACGTAAATAAATAACAGAAAATAACAAAATTCTGTACGTTGTGGAAGTAAACTTTGAAACCTGTTAATTATGTTAATTAGATAGTTCTACGTATTGTCGGAGATTTCTAAGAAATGTCATTTCTAGTTGTTTTGTCGTTTTAGCTCTTGAACAGTTTCCCTTGAAACACTCCAACGTACACCTAATTAGTAGATCTACGGTTAGGCTAATAGGTGACTGGCAACCCCGTTCTTTTGAAACATGTATTGTATCGCTACAATCCTCTTGCTTTTTTAAATCACGAGTAAAATTATACACACCAATAAGTGCGACATGCAAACATCAGTATGAACACACACGACCGTAAACCTGAACAAGTATGTGCTTTCATGAATATCTCACCGATGGAGTGATGAAACGTCCAACGAGTCGTAACAGTTATAGTTCTTCGAACCTTACGATTCCGTATCGCTTCATAAAATAATAAAGGGTAGCCTAATTAAAATCAATAAAGATTTTTTCTTGACTTTCGATTTGTGTATTCCTCAAGCAAGAATTTGATGTTTGCGGCTTCGAGCTTGTTCAGCACACTCCGCCCAAACATAATTTCTTCAAAATTCCCCTCCCCTAAGTCTGACGTATTTAGATGAGTAAGTCACAAGATGTCGTTTAACTCTAGATTACGCTTCTTTGCTAAAAGTGTGAAAGTCCGTCAGTCAGGAAAACCACAGGCTTATTCTAGCGTTTCAGTTTCTGTGAATGTGACTGTATAGGCGATAGACTTGACTCCTCTCATTACGCTTCGTCGTGACTTCTGAATTGTCCGAATTCTAGAAGCCTACTCGTTGTAACTGCTGTGTTCATCATTGATGAAGTGTTGCTGTCTTTACAGTGAGGCAGTAGTAGATGTATCTTTTATCAACATGGAACGGTTAATTGCTCATAAACTAGGTGTTCAGCAGCTGTATGCATGGCTGAAAAACAGTCTCATCGGATACTGGACGGTGACGATTACTTTGAGACGTTTTGCTCCTCACTGAATTGTGGATCGGATCGCACCGTGATCTATGCAAATTGCAGTAGTAATGTTTAGAGGGCAGACAGATAAATCAGATTTACTTGTCAAAAAGTTTAAAGATATATGTATATAGACGTTTTGTCATACGGAAAGGCATACCAAATGTGCATGGGTGCGCCGTTTGCGCGGCATTTGGCTAATTTTCACAATCCCATTATTAGTTCACGTGAACATTTCCGTTGAATGGTAATTTTGCGCAATTTCTTCAAGTGAAGGCTACTTGTGACCTTATAGGCGCGCTGCATGTGCGGGTTACGCTCTAATAACATTAATCAAATCATAACATGCAAATAGGCTTTTGTAAAAACTGTCGTACAGTCCTTCACTTTATCTATAAAATTACCATTGTTCCCCCAATGACAGAAAGAATCATTCAGCTTGTAGCTGTACCCTCGGAAGTCACAAGGCGTTCGGAATATGTTTTATGGTAATAATTTGCCAAGCCACCGCGTCAGTTACCTGTTGCTTCTTGGATCCGGTGAGGTGACGCTCTACTTATCCTTGACTTTGTGGTTCTCCGAATCGCTGGGCGGGGTTGCACTTCAAATGATGACCATAGTTTGTCCTCATGGGAATAAACGATCGTGCAGATGTGTGTGTACCATCTGTACCATTCGCTAAGAGTGACAACATCAGATCAAGCCGGGGTTTTTTTTTTGTCTATGTATGCTTTTCCCCGTGTTTGTTAACGGACTCATTCGAGTGTAATCACCGAAAGAACACACTTCTACAAAAATAATTTCTTTAGGGATTTATAGGCCTATCTTTCTGAATGTTTCCCGTTTCAGTCACAAGGCCCAATAAAAGCATCTGCAATCGCTTAGTTGCAGCAAAAACATGCCCCAGTCTAGCCTATGTTAAGTGATGGAATAGCTGCTCAGAACTACAGGTCAAAATGTTATTTGAAAACTTTTACAAAACTGGCTACAGAAGCTATCCACCTGATACAGTCAATACATTGTTGACAAAGCCATATTATGTTAAATAACTAGAATGTAGAATAATTAGCAGGTAGGCCCAAAGGGAAAATGCTCATAGTGTGTGTGTGTGTGTGTGTGTGCTCACTAGTATTAGGATGGGTTAATTGCAGAGGCTCCATTTCACTGCTCAGTGTGTGTGTGACTTCTTCTGAAAAAATAGAGTAGAAATAGAAACTAAAATAACAAGTCAAACCGATGTATTTTGAGTGATTTTCCACTAGTGGGTGGTATTTCAGTCATCTTGGCTCCAGCAGATAACAGTGGTACAGTTTGTCTCTGAGAGGAGCCTTCATACACAACTAAGTCATACGAAGTTATTTAATTTTTAGATCTTCTTACTTTTTACGTTGATCTGCTGTTTAATGGTAAACTTTAACTGAACCATCTTTTTAACGGTTCAATGTTAAAACTTTTACTATGTGAAGATGCTACAGTTGTGTTCATTTCAGTCACTGATTTTCCTGTGTTTATACAAATTTATATCTCTGTCATAACATCTCCTGGGGTCAATTAAATTTGTAAATATATTTTTACCATCACATCATGTGTATTTTTGTAGAATTCTCAAGAACAGAAGGTTATTAGTTATTTTAGTTTTTGCTTGTTGAATACACCTTCTAAAGTTCCTGTGGCAAACAAACTGTCTTTGCAAAATGTTAAACATTAACCTTAATAAAATACAGAAGAGTGTCTACTAGCCATGGGAACCATCAGAAACTGCATATTTGTGCTCCAGTTAAGCATGAGCGCACTTGATTCAGTTAATCAAAGGCGATTAATTTAAACCTGGTGTTTCATTGCATTACTGTAATTCCACAAAACTGCAGTTGTCAAGATTCTGTGCACATGCAACAGACCAACTGACAACACATAGCCATATTAATACTTTTCAGATTCAGTTTTACAAATAGAGAGACATTCTTTATAGCGATGTTGCTAAGAGAGCTGATACCCCTTCTAATTTATGACAGCTTGCCTTGTGCTATATTTGGCACCAGGCTTCAGTCAGGGTACTTATAGGGCAGAGAGCAGGGGGTGGGTGGTAAAATGGAGGGTGTGTGTGTGTGTGTGTGTGTGTGTGTGTGCGTGCGTGCGTGTGTGAGTGTGTGTGTGCTAGCAAGTAAAGCCCCCTCACCCCCCCAACACACACACACACACACACACACACACACAAACATTGCTCATTAAAATAATCTGGGACGCCTATCTCGCCTCTGCCCTGGCTGACAGACGTCTGGGCGGGACTCAGAAGCCCAGAGTAGTACGGCCAAGCGGAGAGTTTATTTTCAATACGCTTTATCTTTCAGCAGCTACTCTATGTTTGGTGGTCCCAGTGGCCAGAAATAGCATTAATTAGGACTGGGCAGGAGAAGAGGAAACGTGAAAACGTGTCGGAGCGCTGGTAGGCCATCCACAGAGGCCTCTCTCTCTTCTTTCAGGTCCTTATGTACGAATGTCTGTTGATACTACATCCAATCCCAGTGTTCCAGCATACCTAGATCCTTTGGCTGAGTGTGTGGTTTGGATAGCGATCCACTGCTGAAATTGAGCGAGACAAGATTATCAGATGCTGTATGCGGCCACACACAGAGAGAGAGTGTGTGTTGACTGTCTTACCTCTTGAACCCTCCTCATGTCATATGAAATGCCTCAGGTGGAAATGCACATGCTTGGTTTGTGTCACAATGACAGATAATTATTTTATTCGGATTCTCAGTCAGTTAATCTTGATGTGCACGTGGCTGCTTAATTCTTATAGCGTTCAGCAATGATATTCCATAGATGAATGCTAAATACCATTACACCGCTTGGTTCTGGAGATCCTGAATTATTTCTTTATTGTATTATGATACATTTTCAATATATAATTCGAGGAAGGACATGTCAACCTGACACAGGTCAACCAAGATACGTTTTTCATGGAAATATCAGCAGATCTGACGAATTGTGCTCCAGAATGTGTGGCCGATCCCATAACAATGCACAAACTCAAGGGGTGACCTCTCTGTGGGCCCCATCCAGTTCCATCCAGATTCTTCTGGAAGTGTAAACAATGTAGCATCCATGACGATGCTCTAATCACGTCTTCATCTGTGTTCTTCCTCCGTGGAGTGGTAGGTGGGTGAAGTCACACAGCACGAACACACACACACACACACGAACACACACCCCATCCATAATCATCTTGTCATCCTTTGTACATATAAACCCACCCCAAGGTCATGTCTACAAATACCCAATGTGTCCATGCTCAAGACAGAAGACGGCGGGTTCACACACACAAAGAACTGACTCAACCAACTACTTACTGGTAGCTCCTGAACAACTGGTGGACTGTCATCCAGGCTTAGCTGAAAAGGTAATTTTGGAACTTTAAGATCATTTTCATATGACTCTTCACTAGAAGGTCAATCAAATTGCAATTTTGGCCTCTGCGTGAATGTACTGTGGCATAAATTTAATTGTCGATTTAAAAACAATCGTACATTTGAAATGAGAATTTCGCTTACACCCACGCAGCAAATCCTACATCAGAGCAAGTTCAAAAAAAAATTTGGCCGATTTCATGCGTTAATATTAAACTGTGTGTGTTAATGTGTTTGTCTAGATGTTTTGCTCTAGGTATCTGCTACCGATCCTGGCCTTTTACCTGTTCATCGATGAGCTTTACGCTTTCCTCTTGCCCGACAGACTGCGGTTTAGACGAGTAAGTGTCACAGACTTTTCACACTCAGAGGTTCCCATGCTCTCACAACTTCAGACAGATGCAAATGCGGTTTTATTGACTGACAGTGCTTTTATATAGCTGATACATTATCATTTTATTATCGTTACTGCTGATAAATAGTCGGTATCAGCTATAGCAGGATCACATGATTTATTATTTTATTTTCATTTGAGAATATTTTCATCGCTTTTGTTATCACCTGTTCATCTACGTATGATTGTCTAAATTATTACTACTAGTGATACAGTGGCTTTCACTGCAGCATCAATTATTACATTAATTGCTGCCATTAGGAAATCAGTGCTATTTAAAACCGGTCCGATAATGTGATGATTTCTCATATTCTCTCTCTCTCTCTCTCTGTTTAGGACACTAACAGGCTTGACCAGGATCTTCCGCCATTCCTGTCTGAGCTCTCTGATCTCACTGACCTTTTCCCACCTGATGCGGGGGTGACGACCCGGGATTGGGGGTCACGTCATTCCCAGCACTCGAACTTCCATACTCCCCTGGAGTCCCGACTCAACGGTCAGGTCCAAAACAACCACCGCCACAAACCAAAAGACAAGAGGTAAGTACCCAAACAGACCAAGGAGGTGACATCGTTTTAAAAGAGAGCTCTAAGTGCATCACACAGTGGTCTTAAAGATCCAGAGCAATGATGTATTGTATTAGTTGTATATAGCACAGTGGCATTATTTGAACATCATTGCAGAAATGACGAATATATTCATGGCAACATGAAATTACAAAAGATTTATTCTAATATCCGACATCCAAAGAAACAACTGGACTGCCTGTATCCAGGTCACCGAGTCAGCAGGAATCGATTTAAATATATAGTTTAATATTTAAATTTATTTAGAGTTATATAGAATCGTCCTTTCTCTTCCAATAGGAGAAGAGTAACCGCCCCTCTGGACCCCATCGGTGGCTCCTTTCTCTCTCTTCGAAGCAGAAAGGTGAGTGGATGTGATGGAATAAAACGAAACAACAAAAAGCAACAACAACAACTACAACAAATGGATAAACCCTTTTCAGTAAAGCAAAACACTGAATTAAAACAGTCTTACACCAGACTCAAACCGAATTTATACGGAGCAATCGTATTCTGCTGCTGCGATAGTCACTGAGGACTCATTACAGCAGGTTATGGGTGTGCTCGTTTTTTGTAGGATGCTTGTTGTCCTCTGCGATGTATAAAACGAAAGAGCATACATGGTGGTTGAGGGTGATTTCCTCTTTGTATTGCAGGATGAACCAGAGGAGTCCTGGGAACGCCATGCCGAGTAACCAAAGAAAAACAAGCTTTTCTCTCTTTGTGCACCATTATGCTGATTAACTTTGTGTCTGATATTAATGTCTCAGTGTTGATGTGATATTTGGTAGATGTTTCTTCTAATTTGCTTTGGTAATGACTGTGCAGACATGTTGTTACTTGAGTTGCTTATTCAACTTTAAAATAATTTGTAATTTATTTATTAATATTTATGTCTATCAAGTAAGTGTTAAATAGCGCCCTCTAGCGTTTACAAACTGACAGGCACAACGATTTGTGTGACCGCCGGATGAAATGCAAACGAGATTTGAATAAAGTGTTTTAAGTACCTGAAGCGACTCATTTTCTCAAATCATTCGAAACGATATAAAAAAAAAAAAACATACAAAAAACAACAGACAGGATCCCCCAATAAAGAAAAGATTTATTTATCAGGCTACAGTTAAAGAAAACAATATCAGACGCCAAAAATATAACATTTGCTTGGCTTTTCTTTTTGCTTTAACATATGTACAGTTCTCAAATGACATGGTATTTACAGTGTAGAACAGGGGGATGCTGGGGGGTCAGAGTGTAAGTTTTGGGGATTTTAACATTACCCCCGCAGTTCTAACAAAAATACTGGAAAAGAAAAACAAAACAAAAAACAAAAAACAAAAACAAAAAAACTAATATTAAACAAAATAAAGAGAAATCACCACAAATCTTACAGCACAAACCTCCTTTTCTCTACACATCCAACAGATCCAAGTTTCCAAACAAGTTTCGAATTGTAGAGCGAGGATAATAAGATTTTAATATCTTGGAGTGATGTCCACCACTTTTCCAAAAATATTTAAAAACAAAAACATTATTTAAAAAAAAAAAGAAAAAAAAGTAATTACAACCAATCTTTCAGATTTATTAAACAAACTGACACGAATCCTAAATATAACCTTCACTTAATATGTCTCACAAAACTGAAACTTCCTCAAAATGAAAACAAAAAACAAAACCAACAGACTCTAAACTGTTATACTTAACACAAAGTGACAAAATGTAAAAACTGTATAAATGTTCTGGAAAGGGAAGAAAAAAAAAAAAAGTCCAAATTTGAAAGTTGCTGCACTGAGGTCCAAGAAACATTATACATAACTAAATAGCTTAAATAGCAGTCATAAACTGTCCCTCTCTGCTGCAGAGTGAATTTCCAGCTAAAGTTCCCTCTCTCTTGCGCATTATGTTATATGGACATGGTAGCTAAGTGCTAGTTAATGATAAGCTTGAAACAGAGTCAATGTACATCAAACCATTATGTTTACATTGGACTGCACAACAAAGCTAAAGGAATTAGCATCTGGCTGTTCCGCTACCAGCTGCTTTTGTGTGTCGCGCAATCTGAGATGCTCTGGTGATGGGGGGAAAAAAAACACACACACACAAAAAAAAAAAAAAACCTGTGATAACAAACGAGAAAAGACAATAAAGAGAAAGGCTCATGATCTGGAAAGAAAGAAATTTTTACTGTATCTGAAGGTAAAGAAGGATATGTTCAAAAAAAAAAAAAAGTAGGCAACTGAGTAAAGAACTGAACGGTGGAGTCTCACGAGATGGGGAACCATGAGCAGAGGAGAAAAGGTCATTCACATCTGCACGATGTGTTCCTCCTCAGCACCCCGGACAGAGAAACATCAAACACATTACAGGTGTTGGAACCTTAATTAAACAACATTTGCTGAAATGAGAGAACTCTATCGTTAAAAGGTATAGTAAATGCTAACTGGACTCACAGGCCAGTCTTATTTCAGATGTATTCCCCCCCTCCCCCTCCCCAATTTGCGTTGAATCTTAGACTGGTCGTGTAACTCGGAGTTAGACAGTCTGTGTCTTTTTCTCCTGATCCAGTGATAGCCAGTGAGGTAATCCCTTTACGTCGCTTTTTCCACGTTTTGCGTTTTTCTCCTCACTTTTAAAGCTTCTAAACGTCCGTGTTAATTTTATTTCTTTTCTATCGACTATCACGATGAATTTTTTTTTTTTCCTGCGAGATCAAACTAGGAAGTGTTCGAAATATGTTTGTCGTGCCAGACGTGGTCGAATGTCCACAGTGAATTTAGTATGGAAGAAGTAGGTGATTGTCGAACATGTAAATAATTTAAAGATACCTGTCCAGAGAAACAAGTGTAAGGGGTACAAACTAGTTATATGCGTGGCAGAAAACACGTTTTCTGCCCACACCAAAAAAAAAAAAAAAAGAAAAAGAAAGAAAAAAAGGGAGACGGGAATAGAGAGGGTCAGGTTGGAAAATTCTAGGTCGTTGAAGTGGGATGGGGGGGCTCCAGACACCTAGGTGTCTTTTTTGTGCCCTGACCGTCGAGAGTCCCTGCACTTGTGACAGTAGAAGATGTCGGGAACGTTGGACTTCTTGATTTTGGCGCAGGACAGGTGCACCCACACACCACACTGATTACACTCAATCATCGGCCGCCCGGCGAAGGGTTTCCCACAGTAGCACGTAATCAAGTCCCAAGAGTCGTCTCCTACGGAGAGTGAGAGAGAGAGAGAGAGAGAGTGACAGGAAGAAAGAGAGAGAGAGAGAGAGATAGAGAGCATGTTTAAGTGCGAGCTCTGCAAAGAAACTGGCAACTTTTTCTGTCCTATCCCTCGTTTTTTTGGGGAAGAGAATAAAATATGTTCGCCGTTGAAGGAGCACTCAACCACAGCGATAATTCATCAGCTCTATTTGCACGTCATTTTGAGAACCTCAAAGAAAAGACTTTCGACTATTCAACCACTTAAATCCAATGAAATGTCATTCATTATAAATCAAAATCCAACGACTTCAGCCCTTGGCCTTAACCCGCATATCCCAGGCTTTCACTAAATAACAGAACTTAATACAAACACGCCCACATCCGCCAATTCATCCGTTTATGCTCTCTTTAGCCACACACTGACTCACCAGACTCCACCATAATATCTTCATCTGCGATCCACGTCTCCCCTTCGCTTGAGCTCATCTCTGCCTCCCTGGTAGTCTCCTCCCTCTCTGGTTTGACCCCCGCGGCGGCCTGACCGGAGAGGCCGCGTTCGGCGAGCCCTCCCCGGCCCGCCTGCCCCTCCGCCTGCCCCAGGCCCGTCTCAGAGTCTGTCTCGCTGGGTGCAGAGGTTTTAAGCTTCTTGAGAGCTTTGGGCTGTTTGGGGTTTTTGCTGCGCTTGATTCTGGATCGCTTCTCTCCTCCGCTGCTGCCGCTGTCTCCCGCGCCCGCGCCCAAGGAGAGCCGCTTCAGTTTCTTCTCCTTCTTGCGCTCCGCCTTGCCGGCGGCCTGTCTGTCGTACAGAGAGTCCTTTAGCCGCATCTTGTCCAGCAGCGTGCTGTCTGAGGGCAGGCGACGCACGCTCTTGCTGCCCTTGTTGGCGCGAGCTTTCCTTACGAAGGTGTGGATGGTGTGGAGGTCGGAGGTTCCGTCGCCCCAGCTGGCCGACATGTTGGAGCTGCCCCCGACAGCGCTCTCCCCTGAAGTTCCAGAACTGTGCGGAGAGCTGGAAGAGGCTGGAGACCACGAACTCTCCTACAGACGCGCAGAGACGCATAAAAAAAATTAATCAACAGAAAAAAGGGCAAACACTCAAAAAAATAAGCTGTGGGTGATTTACATTTGCATACACCTAAATTAGATGCGATTTCACAAAAGCTGGAAACAACACTGCCACCCTGTGCACGTTTTGAACATAGGCAGGAGAGCTTAGTCTCAGCTGACTATGCTTGGTGATCCCTCAAGGTGGCATTAAAGAGGACCTGGCGTGACGAACTCACCTCTTTAGGAGAAGGGATATACCCGGCATAGGCAAGGACAAAACTGCAGAACTTGTTGAAATCTTCAACCGTTCTCTTCCTTCTCTCCGATGGCTGAAAAGTGAGCATTAAATGAACGTTATACACACGATGCTATGATAACTGGACAAAAATGTGTTCGTTCGTGACATCACAACGGAAAACTCACCAGTGGCTCCGCTTTGCACTTCAGTATTGAATCTGTGACAAAGAAGAAAATGAAAACAGTGGTTTATGTGCAGAATAACGGTGTCGTTAATAACTGAAGTAACACCAGCCGTCGCATCACCTCTTCTGGTTTACATATAGAGAACATGCAAAGTTTGCTACCGGATTATACACGTATTGCGCAGCTGGCTGAATAAATGAACTAGCACTGCTAAAGCTAACTGGCAACTAGCCTCGCTACAGAATTTAACGCTAGCACTCCCATTAGAGTTCGACACCATCTTAACTTGCTGAATTGCCTCGAAGTCGGTGGTACTTTGGTTCCTAAAAATGAAGCCGATGTGTGTTACTTTGTCACTCTTTGTAATCAATTACTTTATGGCTGTCAATGCGGAGCTTCGTCGCAATGCAAAGGAGAAAGATGCTAACTCAACAGTAGAAATAAAGCTAACAGAATGCCTCAGTTTGCCATTTGAACTGAATAGTGTGCATCAATCAGCACTAACGACAAAACAAATTAGATAGTGAGGAAATATTGTACGTCTTTTAAAACACAATCCTGCGTGCGAATGACAAAACATTCTACTTTCTATTACTACAGGGGTAGCGTGTTTGTTCGTTAGCCAAATTACCTTTAACGTTAATTGCTAGGTTAACTTGTCAGGCAGCTAACAGTAGCGCTTAGCTCGATGTCGTTTGCTAACTTAAGGTACCCAATTGACTAGGTATTGCTCCTTTTGATTTCAGTCGATATTAACAAGTCATACAGTAGAGGTGACAATCTTGGAGTAAAATTCAACTAACACTAAAATAATTTCACCACCTTAGTAGCAATACTAAGGTCTGTCTGTGCTATCTGAACTAAGCTAGCAAACAGACCCACAAGTCACGATTCATTAACATGGCCACCGGTAAAGGCACTCGGGATAACTGTCAAATTTACTTGCTAAAACAATCGGAAAACAATCCAGAATTCAATTAGCTGAAAATCCAAACACAAAACTAACTAACTTAACTCTCGCATCTTGCTAACCTTATCAATCAACCTTCAACCCTGATGTGGACAAACGTGCAATATGAAAAACCACTAACCTAGCCTAAGGTACTTTTGTTTGGCTAGCTAATTAAATCAACTTTTCCAATTTAAATTGCTACTTAGCTTCACATATCACCGCAATATGCAAGGCCGATTTCTAAGTCTGCCAATTCAACATCTGATATTGGTTGTTCTTAAACAATATGTCGAACTAGTTAGCTACCAGCTAATTTAAGTCATACTGCAGAAGCATAAGTTAGAACAGAGGTAATACAGATGCTAGCCCAACAGGTTGTGAGAGTTTTTATCACTAAATAGGCGATTTAAATGGACCCTCTACTCACCTTGATGTTCAGACATTATTTCAAGCATTGTCGCCCCACCAATAAAGTCCACTTATCTTGGGTGGCTCTGGCCGGGGTCTGGGATTTTTCAGCCGGCTTTGGGCGCAAGCCCTGGCCGGCGACGAGGGACTTGCGTGCTAGCTACCTATCCAAGGCTCACCAAACGGTTTAAGTAGTAGGACGCAAGTTATTTCACTCCTTTTCCAAGAAATCCGACGGAATAACCGACCTTGCTTATGTTATCGGCGAAACAAACGCCGAACTAAAGCTCTTTAGCGCGCTAAGAAAGCTAGCTAGCTAATAATTTCTTCGTCACAGTGTTGCATAAATAATCCTGGCAATCAATGTACTTCGGTTAACTAGCAAGCTGTCAAAAATAGACAACACACACGGGTATACAGCGATAAATCCAACATGGTTTCCGTATTAACGAACTGTAAAGACGAATACTTTTAAGCGTTTTCCGTTTTCCATCAAATGTGGGGAAAACGACCAAAAGTTGTTCAAAAATACGTCGGCGTGTCGTCTTCGGCGCGTCCCTCTAAAGCCATCGATGACAACTGATTGCAGGAGCCCCTTGTGGTTGCTACAGCGTAGAGTATGGTCACTAACACCTTGTGGGAAATGTAGTCAGAACGGTAAAATTTTTCCATTACACAGTACAGCAAATGGTAGACTGATGAACTTCTCGACCAATCACCATCCAGTTTGTGTTTCGAGTGCACTTCGGGAGATTGTGTTTTTAAATGCAAAATAGGTGGAAACTGGGACAGAGCCCTTTCTCTGTAAAACTAGTTATTTTGTCTTTTAACAATAATTATCGGTGAAAGTGCGTTGTTAAGTGTGCTGGCTTTGCTAAGTCGAGGTTTATCGTTAGTTGTCAGGTATTTTGAAGCAGTTGTGAGTCAAAAGCAGCAGCATTCCCTCACGCATT
This sequence comes from Chanos chanos, assembly GCF_902362185.1. Taxonomy (NCBI): domain Eukaryota; kingdom Metazoa; phylum Chordata; class Actinopteri; order Gonorynchiformes; family Chanidae; genus Chanos; species Chanos chanos. Next base: position 32,786,950 of record NC_044501.1, on the reverse strand, counting down.
GACGTTAGCTGGTAGGGTAGTGTCCGCTATCTACCCATCGTGAGGATTTACAATGTTGTTAGATGTACTACAGGGATCAGAGGCTGGGGGATTTATTGTTATTCAAGGTAAAACATAAATGAGCACTTTCATTATAGATAGTTGCTTTGTTATTTTTTCTTTAACTCATGGTGAACCAATGTAGCTACGGTAACAAGTCACAAGTATGCCGAGTGCATGTGAGCTAGCTAGCTAGCACACTATCTAGGCGTATTATACAGTTTACTCAATACTTTATCGTTATTCTTGAAAAAGTCGATTTAAACTAAGCTTAAAAAGTGAATAAGACTATACAACACGACCGGCTGAATTTTAGGGAAATTTATTCACGACGCAAAATTTGCATTCTTTTGTATACACCTTCAGTGACATTGTTAAATTTAAGACTGATAAATTCGGTCTCTAACATTTTTTTTTTTAGATACCATACATTGCTCTGGACGAGAACTTCTAAAATGTTTTGTAAATACAGCCTTGAAGCGGTAAGTATTTAATCTTTTAATTCGTTCACTTCACAATGCTTCATTTTTGGTAGTGTTGAATAACTTGCAACGTTTTTGCAACTTGCCTCTCAAAAACCCATTGTCGTCTCAATAACTGTTAAAGGGAGGACGCTGTGCATATATTGGGATTTGAAACCAGCGAGGAAGAACTGCGTAATGGGCTGGACAATAACTGTGCACTTAAGTGAGTCTCAAATGTTGTTTTATATCTTAATAGTCTTTTACATAGCAATTTATATTATATAGCACTAGTTTTTTTTTTCGTTGTTAGTGTTTCTGGGAACCTCACATCCTTGTAGTGAATGCTGTAAGATGCTAATGGATCTGTAGAAATTTCTGCATCTGCATTGAAAGCTGTAAAATGATCATTAATTTCTTAGAATATAATCTCTATGTACGTATGTAGTATGGTGGTTTTACCCAAATGTGAGTTCTGCTCAAAGTGTGTTGTTAGTGGCCCTGATTATGATGGCTCTTTTGAGCTGGTTATTTATTGTATAGTACAGTTAAATGCATGCTGATGGTTAAAGACTCACTTATATTGAGTTACTCGGAGCTGTGCCACAATTTCCTTGTTTTTGTCTTGCAGACTTCACTTTCACAATGGCTACACCGATCCACTTGGCTGGACCAATTGTTCACTGTTCACTGTGAAGCAGTTCACCACGGAGCACATAGGTCAGCTGCTCAAAAAGTCGACAAATCCCAAAGCCACGACATTGGTCATCGACTCCTTGTCATGGATTTTAAGGCATCACAACCCTGTGACTGTCTGTCAAAGACTCCATGAGCTCAAAAAAGGTTAGTTGCATCTCAACAGCTCCTTAAAGCCATTTTTACTGGTCTGTGGTACAGTCACGCTCACAGCAGTGCCACACACTTCTTAGTCTCATCACTGTCACACATGATTTCATCAGTCACTTAATTTTCAGGCCCAAGATTATCAGATTAAACTGTTTACTTTAGTTAAGGGATTTCTAGTACATACACTTTAACAATTTCAGTAACACGTGCACCTTTGTTAGAACAAATCAAAAATCTTTAAAAGCCTGGCAGTAGTCCGGAGTGATGGAGGTCCCTTTTGAAGGAAGAGATTCACAGAAAGGAGATGACAGCAGAGTGTGTGTGACTGGAGAAATGTTGATGAACAGGCTTGATGATGTGATGTTCTTGTTGATTACCAGGGGGATCAGTAAAGGTGATCATAGCTCTTTTGCACTCTGACTTACATCAGCGGGGCATTGTTGGAAGTATATGCCACCTGGCTACCACAGTCATCTCTGTTACCCCAGGGAAGAGAGAACGCAGTGCCATGGCTAAGACAACACGACGGAGCAAGTCAGGCAAAGTTATGCAAGATGTAAGTACAGCGGAAGAGTAATGCATTTTTAACAGTGCGGTTTCTAGTCCGAGATTGAAAAAGATTTTTACAATGTTTAATGTTCAAATTTAATCGTGGACAACGTGATTTGTGAATGTGTCACTAGGAAGAGTTCTTTAACGTCACAAAGGATTACGCGGTCACTGTGCAGTCCAGATCCTCGTACCCTGAACCCAGACAGACTGAGGCAGAGACAACAGAGGTGAGAACGCTCATATGTGATTCCTAAGGCATAATTTTCGATTTCAGAACTTGATTGGGGGAGGTGGACTGGATGAAGAAGAGATGAATTAAAAGTAGCTAATTCTGACATCTAAGAAACTACATATGATTAGTGAAGCTTTGAATGTTCTCAGTATCACACTAAGGTCCTTTTACAACAATCAAACTTTATCATTGTTCATATTTTTTTTTTTGGGTTGCTTTGGATCGTCACTCAAGCATGATTGAAACTATTGTGTTGTACTTCATCTCAACATGTGAGAATGTTTTGTTTATGTTTCTTCTTCTGCCATCGTTACAGGCGGATCCGACGGCAAACCTTACCTTTAATCTTCGATTATCAGAGATGGAGAGAGAGGCTAAAGAAAAAGTGGCACTACCTTTTGTTTTCAGTCAGGAAAAGTAAGAAAAACCGTTTACAGACACTTAAATATGTTTATGCTCTTCTTTTACCCATGTGGGGGAGAAAGAAAACTTTATATATATATATATATATATATATATATATGTGTATGTATGTATGTATGTATGTGTATATATACACACACATATATAATAGTCACCAGCTGCTCAGAGAGCATGCTATATTTTCCTCCATTTTCAGAATATTTTAGAGTTACAGTTACAAAATTATGCTTTGACACCAAAACAACTTTGTCATAGGGAGTTAATGCATATCATTGTCTGAGAGCTGAATTTAAAGAAAATAAGATTATGCCGCAGCTAAGTTGTGAGAATCTTGAAACTGAGCGATTATAGCGTAAATTCTAACCTTGCAACCTAACCTCTTAACTGTATTCTTGACACAATATTTACATATTGCCCTGGTTTTTGTGATATTGCTGTAATTATGTTGAAATAGCAGAAATGTGGGTATTCACTTCCTTTTTTCCTTCCCTCATAATAGGAAGTCAGCTCTGCTGAAGCCTGTAAAAGGTTCTGGGCGAATTCTTTATGAACCAGATGCTAATGATGACTTTGACCAAGAAGACCCAGATGACGATCTCGATATCTGAATGAACTAACGGCTAAAGGGGTCATATCCGGAGAAACCTCTTCTTGGTGCTTTACTTAGACTTTCCCTTGAAACAAACGAGAAGACAATGAATGTGCTTTTTAAATCAATTGAAGAATGAACAGCACACTGAGTGAATTACAGATTTTGTGCGTTTTGTGGAACAGCACAGTGTGGGAAGTCATGCTGTATATATTCAGAGTTTTGTTTGGAAACTTTTATATACAGAAATAGATGTTTAACACTCAAGGAAATCTTTTGAAACTGTGCTTTGTGGTGTAATAGACAATTCCTTATCTTTTGTTAGATTTTTTTCTGGATATTGTCCATCAGTCAGTGAATGATTATTTATTTAATGTCTGACTTGAAATACTTGTAACAAGCTTGAGGTGGCTTACACATATGAATTTATTTTTGTCATTGCATGTTTGTCTGTATCCAGTCTGATACAGATTTTTTTTAAATCAGAGTGTTATGGCCTGAAAGCCAGTTTTGACAAAGTGAATTATGCTAGACATAATGATTACCTCCTCTATTGCCTTAGTCACTGGTTTGAAAATCATTTTCATTTAGGATTCAGTATGAGTTTGGAGATGGAGATCCTTTGAAAGATTTCACTATATATCCAGTTAATGAGCAAATACATTCAAATAAACAATGTGTCTTCTTTGTAGTTCCTCCTGAGGCCACTAGATGGAGTATTGTACTCCTTGAATATTTTGCCCCCCAGCCATTCTATGACTTGACCTGTTGCTGTCATGTTTGAAGTATGTTATGGTGGATTTAAAGGGATGTTTGATGCTGGGTTTTTTTTTTTAACGTCTTCCATTAAATAAGAATATCCGAATAACCAGTTTTTCAGCAGTGGCTGTGAATAATAATTATCTGCAACATCCACTGAGAGAGGACAATTTTAAATGAGTAAAATTTGGGATTTTTGCAAATAGTTGTCTTACAAAATCAATCTGTAGAGTGACGTGATATGATTTATTAGTTCTTAAAGGTAATGCACACTTATAACAGATATTAAAGACACATCATTTGATTTCTAAATGACGTAACCTGACGAGTGTTTTAAGAGCTTGTTGAATATCACCATTTGTGCACCGATAAACCCCCGATCAATAAAATTCTCCTTTCTAAAGTACTATAGGGGAGTGAAGGCACACGCCCATTTTTATGTGTACCCTTGCACTTTTGATCGCTATAATTTACAGCCGCATGCGCTGCGCGTAACCATTTAAATATAAATTCGATTTAGCTCGGAAGATTTTTTACGTTCCGCGGAAGTGACGGAGAGGCGACGATGGCGGCCCGTAGCTGGGTTCCGGATTTGCTTTGAACCATAAGCTGTTTTCAATGGTGACTTTTCGAAGAGCCGAAGCCTACCGCGGTGTCTCCGAAGAGTTCAGAGGAGCAATTCTAACTTGAATTTGCAAGTCCAGAAACTACTCCCTCAGAGAATTCAAAGTCGTCAGGATCACTACCTTGTTGACTGGTTATGTAGTTATCTGGCTTGTTAGCCAACATCGTTCGCTGTTTGAGTTGATTGAGTGGCAAAGCAGAGCTAGCTCGCTACCTTGTTAGGGTAACACGTCGACTAAGTGCAATTTCTTCATCGCACTTATTTTTGTCATTTCATACTTTTGCACATTTTAGCTAACTGTTTTTATGCATTTTTAACCAATGCGATTCGTGTTGACAAGTGTGCCGAGGCACTTGTACGTTGTTCAAAATCTGATTAATTTGGACGTTGGTCAGTACCGTTAAGTCGGTACCGTTTAGAGGGACTTTGGACGAAGACTTGGTCTATAGAGACGGTGGTTGGCTTAGCGCTGTTATATATATATTTTTTTACGATATTACCACTCCTTTGCGGGTGCTGGTGTTATGGTCGACATGCTGAAGACCCGCCAGTGTCTGCTCGGTATCCGCACTTTCCTCGGAGTGACGTCCAGGATATGGGGCTTCATTTTATATATACTCAGGAAGCACCTACGCACGGTAAGTATGTCAGTGGCTTTTAAATTTTAATTAAACTGTAAACTCATCGTATGTTCTCGGGTAACAGTTTGTCTTAATTGCCTTTTCTGTAGACCTTGTGTGCACTGACTGCTTGTAAAAAGGTGATCCCATACCACTGTTCTTAAAAGGAGTTTAATTTCAAGTACATGGCGATCCTTCGAAACTAATGTTGCTCCCTCGCTTGTACTAAAGAACAGCACAAAACCACATCGATTCTTCCAGATGTTTAATTAACAGTTTTAAAAGTCTACGAGCGGTGGACTTTTAATTACGAAACTAGGAAAACATTTCTTGTGTATTATGAGAAACAATTTTGAAGTTCTCTTTTTCTGTAACTTCGACTTGAAGCGTTTATCGGTTTGTATGTTAAGATTTTTAACTAAGGAAACAAGAACAGACATAGCACTTGCACTTCTTGGATATTAAAAGTAACAACTCTTGTCTCAGACACGGAGCTGTTTGGTTGCCGCGCGTTTTCTCCTCATAGTAAACCTAGTTAGCCACGTCTGCGGCCGCCTCCACAACGCTTTACGTTCATAAAGCAGAATAAACTCCTTTATTATCATCAAGACAGCAACACGAAAGAGAACCTAATTTACCACGACACTGCCGTCCCACAGCTCTTTGAGACATGCCGTGTTGTAATTACTCAGGGCAACGATGCGCTTGTAAGGTGACAAGTTTACTTAACGTTGTGGTTCGGTGGGCACGCTAAACCTCGGGTCACCTTCAGGAGTGCTTTCTTTACGTCTATATAAAACCTGGCATTTAAGGTGTGAACTCCAAGCTTGGCAACACAATGCAAACGAGTAACTGGTGTGTACACTGATGTGTCAGTTTACCAGCTTCAAAGATCAGACTCTCTACTCACTCACTGTAACTTTGTATTTGCTGGACAGTTGGCAGAAAGGTTCACCCCAGTACATTTGCCCACGTTGGGGGGCAGTGTGTTTGGGATTACCCGTTACAAAGAGCTCCCTGTTCTTTGGTCACTTTCGCAAACACTGCCACGGTCACACCAGCTCTGTCAGTTCCTGGGTCAACCCCACGGCGCACAGTTAGAGTTCGACTGCTGTGTTGTGCTTTGACTGTATTGATTAGTGGTATGTGTTTACACTGGTATTAATAATTACTTATTGTGAGCAAGAAGAAGCTTGTATAATACTATACATATGCAGATGTACACACACAGAAGTATTGCTTGGATCTTAATGGTTAAGGTTTGTAATGATCATTGAAATTATAATTTTGTTGAAGTTCGACCATGGTAGACTTATAGCACGTTTTTTAAGGATGCGTAAGGGAGCAGGGAATGAAGGTTTTGCAGTAGAGTTTTTCTACACAGATTTAGCTCTGGATAATGGAAAGTAAGGTGAGTTTATGGGTCCCTGAACAGGGACAAAGACACTGACATTTTCTCCATGTATTTCTCGCAGTTTATTTCTTGACTTTATTCTCCTTTCTTGAGGAGCCTGCGTGACATCTACATTGTAAACAGTGAAACAATACGTCTGGATTACCACTGAATTATTCGAACATACGCGTCCCTTAAGCTGGAGTACACAAAACAAACACATAAGCCAGTTGCATAACAATCTTAAAGGTGGATATCAAGATGCCGGCGGGAGGGAATTTCCTGCCCGGGGGTTTAATTGGCACTCTCTCGGGATTGAGGGAGACCCCACCGAGTAGCGCTTGAGAGGGGGAAAAAAAAACCCCACACAGGCCAACCGCTGATCGGGTCGGCAGTGCCCCGTGCACCGTTTGAGTGGCCAGAATGTCTGTGTGAAGGGGGGGGGAGTCCATTAAAGGTTGTGACAGTTAAAAAAAATAAAATAAATAAAAACCCTTCTCTCTGTCAAAGTCACCCTGCGAGTTTCTCTTTCCGCTTGGCCCTCTGTCCCCCCTTGACGCTCACAGACAGCTGGGGCGGCTAAAAATAGCCTGTTATAGAGGGACCGAGGGGGGGGGGGCAAAAAACAGTGACTGGACTGGCCAGAGAGCGTCCACTTTGTATTGTGCACTGGTCCACAGACTAAATGAATGAGGGAGCGTTAGAGGAGAGGAGGAGGAGGAGGAGGAGGGGAGGGGCAGGGCAGAGGAGGGATGGGAGAGGTGAAGGGACGACTCAGAGAGTCAGTCTGACTAGAAGTCTCATGTCATTGGTTCTCAAAACCAAAGTACCAGCAGCTGTTGTTTTTTTTTTGTTTTTTTTTTTAAGGGGGATTTGGCAAGGCCGCGCTGATCTCGGTAATTACAGCCCTCACGCACAAGGAAACGCAAGACCTTGGGCATGCGTTGGATCGCTTACACGTCAGAAAATAAAACGTTTAGAATAAGGTGCTGTCTGTGTAATGCATCCCAGTTCTGTAAAAGTACTTTACAGATGTGCAGATAGGTGTGTGTAGACAGGTGTGTGTTCTTCTCGGGCCAATCAGAGCCATTCAGTGACTGGCAGTGGTAGAGGCCTCCAGGAGTTCAGGAATAGAGTAGCACTGAGTAACTGATCATAATGCAACTCTGCTTCTATTGCCTATGAAATGTAATAACGAGAATAGAGGAAAAACACAAGGAGTATAAAATGGTCTCTGTCTTTATACAGAATGTCCTACTCTCTGTGTATTCATATTTAGATTGATCGATACAGTTTTAGGAAATCAGAGGTTAATAATGCAACTGTCCTATAAAAGTGGAGCACTTTTTAATAGCTGGAGGAAGATGAGTTTTCCTTCTTAAATCTACTCCTGTGTGTCCTCTGATCTGACTGTTTCCTGTTTCATAATTTCCTGCTCCAGATCATTCAGTATCAGACGGTGCGATATGACACATTACCATTGTCACCTGTCTCCAGAAACAGACTCAGTGAGTATCACTACGGCCTATCTGTGTTAGTCTGTCTTCTCTCTCGCGCTCTCTCTCTCTCTCTTTCTCTCCCCCTCTCTCTCTCTCTCTCTCTCTCTCTCTCTCTCTCTCTCTCTCTCTCTCTCTCTCACTCTTGCTCTCTCTCATATTCACCCTCCAGGGTAATTTCTAAATGGTTTTACCATGTCTCTGATTTCTAAGGAGTTACAAGGCCCTCAGTGGATCTCTAACAATGTCTCTCCTCTTTGTGATGCTTTGTAAGATGTAATGTTATAATTCTCCTAATAACATACAGTATCTGACAAAAAAAAACCCACCCTGCTTCCCAGACAGAGTTTTAGAAACGGACACAATGCCAGTTGTCATTATATCTGAGACAGGGCCTAATGCTAAAAGGAAAGCTCGTCATGTAGCGGAAAGCAAAATAGAAACGGGTACAACTGCCAAGCAGACACACACACACCACAGCAAACAGACTGACCATCTCATGGCTAAAACAAGGCACCAGAATCGACGTGAGTAAACAGTTGTTGGCAGATGAGTGTTGTTGGCCGGTTAAAGAGAGGCTTTGTCTGATGTAGTGCTTTCACGGGCTGTGGAGGAACTCTGCTGTGTTAATTGTGTGGTTAATTAAAGTGTCTCTCTGTGTGTGTGTGTGTGTGTGTCCCCACATAGACGCTGTGAAGCGGAAGGTTCTGGTCCTGGATCTGGATGAGACACTCATTCACTCTCACCATGACGGGGTCCTGAGGCCAACAGTACGGCCTGGCACTCCTCCAGACTTCATTCTCAAGGCAAGCCCAGAAGCTCGCCTCACCTCTCACACACCGCTCACCGCTCACTTCACGCTTTCGTGCACGCTAACCTCCCTTTCAAACCCACGCATTCACACAAATGCATTCACTACATTGTAGACAATGCATGTCATGCTTGTGCATACTTAGACTGATCAAGATAACACACCGCATTATTGCTGGTTTCACTGTGAATCCAGTGTCTCTCATCTCACTGTCTGCCTTTCTCTCTCTCTCGCTCTCTCTCTCTCTCTCTCTCTCTCTCTCTCTCTCTCTCCTCTCTTAGGTGGTCATTGATAAACATCCTGTCAGATTCTTTGTACATAAAAGGCCGCATGTCGACTTCTTTTTAGAAGTGGTGAGTGACATTTTTCACCATTTGCTCCTTTTGTAATGTAAATAATATAATCAGTACATGGACAATATATATCGTTTTTCAGCATTTTTCTCAGTAACACAGTGATCTTAACAGACTGATCAGTGCACATGTTCATGTGGGCTTTACTGTAGTGTATAGACTACATATACTGCATGCCCATGTAGACTGTACTGTAATTACTGTTCTTTCGTGGTTTGCATGTTGAGTAAAATGAGTAACTATCGAGAGAAATGGTCGTTTTGAACGTAGTAACACGTTGGTTTGTGAAAGCACGTGCAGCACACGGTCTAAAGGAGAGAAACTCGTGTGTCACTGCAGGTCAGTCAGTGGTATGAATTGGTGGTGTTTACTGCAAGTATGGAGATTTATGGATCTGCAGTAGCCGATAAGCTGGACAACAACAGGGGCATCCTGAAACGTAGATACTACAGACAGGTAACACCCCCCCCCACCCCACCCCCCCCCAAAAACAGATTGTTTGGTTGTGGGCTTGAATGTAAAACAGGGTTAAAATGAGTGAGAGATGATCTGCCGGCTGTGGATAGGATCCTGTTTGTGTAAACTTGCATGCTCAGCTTACTTAGGGCAAAATATGTCTTGTATGGGGAAGCAAAAGAGAAACAGGACTGTCAACCACAAACATAGAAAAGAAACAAAAACAACAGCAAAAAAAGAAAAAAAAAAGTTGGTCAGTACATTGACAACATCAGCTTATATTTTCCTAGACTGGACACACAGATGTGATCTTATCTGTTTATTTAGTCTGTTTGTGCCCTCCATTCCCCTCTCTCTCTCTCTCTCTCTCTCTCTCTCTCTCTCCACAGCATTGTACATTGGATCTAGGTAGTTATATTAAAGACCTGTCTGTGGTACACGACGACCTCTCCAGTATAGTCATTCTTGATAATTCACCCGGGGCCTACCGCAGTCATCCAGGTGAGAGCAAGTTCAAACTATTATCTTACCGCCCTTCACACACACTGACAAAAAAAAAGAGCATGCTTTTGACTTGATCTCCCCTGCAGTGTTTCCTTATGCGATTCAAATAACACATTGTGTGAGGAAAAAGCTGCGTAACCAGTTGTGCAGTAACATCCGTGCGTGGGTGATGTTTATATGAAAAGGCCACACACTCTGTATGCCTTTTACAATTACAAATGGTACTGTTTGGTCTAAATGTCGCTCTCAGTCGAATGATACCCTGTGATAAACACAGACACTGATTAATCAAAACTCCAGTAATGTTTGCAGTACTGTGCAAACGATGCCAGCGTTAGAGAACTTCTTAGAGCTGTGATCCAGGCCAACAAAGTCCTGAATTAAACTGATAAATATAGACTGATTTGGGGGGGGGGGGGTCAACCCATAAAGTGAATTTAGTGTGAATTTCTTTTGTTGTTATGCTACACTGATGTAGTCGTGTACTTGGGTTGAAATCGTCTTTCGTCTCTGGTTTCATTTATTTTCTGGTTTATTTTTCCTTGTAGACAATGCAATACCAATCAAATCGTGGTTCAGTGACCCCAGCGATACAGCACTTCTTAACTTGCTGCCAATGCTAGATGCACTAAGGTGAGTTTTAAAACAGTGTCATCCATGAAAACTGATGTGTTCAGAGGACCTGAAATCCAGTCCGTGTATATATTTGATACTTAACTATTAAGTCGACACATCCCTTAGTGCGAGGCTTATTCTGCTTCCCTGTATTTGTCTGATGTATATTTTCCACTTTTTTTGTCTCCCCTTTGCGTAAGACACGTTTGTGTTTATTGTCTTCCCCGCAGATTCACTGCTGATGTTAGGTCCGTCCTCAGTCGAAACCTCCACCAGCATCGGCTCTGGTGATTGGACGACGGAGGGCTGCGTCTGGCCCTCGATTTTTACAACCCCTCCCCTCCTGGCGGCCGCCCCATTTCCTTTCCCTAGACGCTGACCTTTCACCTCTCCACAAACTCCTTCTCCCAGGGGTCAGCAAGGACAGAATTCACAGCATAAACCGGACACAGTGGAGGGGGAACGGATTAGGAGAAATAGGAAATGGGTCATAAAGCCAAATCTTATTATTATTATTATTTTTTAATTATTTTATTTTTCTTTCTTTCTTTTAATGGAGTCTCTGCCTTACAGTTCTCCTGATGCTGATAAGCGTGTGTGCGGTATTCCTGTTGTACATGTGCGAGGAGTATACATTTTTCTTTTTAATAATACAAGATGGAAGGACTGGAACGCAAACGAAGATAAGACTTTCCTCATAATTTTGATTTTTCCTATTCGTTCTCTACCATGTTGGCCTACATCTTTGGACCCCCCCCCCTTCCTCCCACCCCCACACGCCACCTTGCTGGTGACATATGTAAATGCGTGTCACTGCTAAGCAGTTGGGTGCTGGAATTATTGTCCTTCATGGTGGCACCAAACACCCGGACATAAGAAAACGGAGTATATATGTTTTTATTTTGGACAAGGCCTCATGGACTCTTACATCCCAGTTGAATCAGGGTTATTGTGGAGGGCTTGTAGCTATTGTTGAGGTACAACTTTGAAACAAAGAGGTATTTAATAACTACTTGAGTGTCAGACTGTTCTTACTGTGAGTATGGGGCAGCTGACTGAAAAAGTGGGACATTTGGTTTTCATACTGTTCCTCAATGCATTTGTGAACATTATTTTTTTTTTTTTCAAACTCTTGGTCAATTCATGACATCTCTTTAAAAGTTGATTTATCATTAGACTTGATGGTGATCAACAGGAATAATAAAAGACAGAGTGACTTGACTAAACTTGTGTTTTTTGAGATGGCTGGACAAACACCTTGCTCTTTAGGTAGTAGAACGCACTCCTACCCTGTGGAAAATTAGCTGGTAAATTCAATTCATAACAGTTTGTACACTATGCAATCGTTTTTTTTTTTAAAAAAAAACCTCCACTTGTCTTACGTTTATCATAACCTAAAGCTTGAAAGACTTGTGTATGCCACTATTTTTAGTTCATATATTGTGCATCTGTGTAGTTCAGTAGACTGGGAAGTGACACATACTGCCCTCTTGTGGTAAGACTTAGTACCCTATCGCGCTATCAGATCTTATGCTGTGGGTCGACATTACACATACATAGCAGGGTTTTGTTAAAAAGCTTAAAATTCTGTGAAATATATTTCAATTGACCAGAACGTAAATAGCCTGAACTATATGACGTGAAGTGTCGGATTTCCCCCACCTTCTCTACTTCCGGAAACAGATAAGGAGTCATATGATGTGGCCGAACCTCGCACTCATGTGTTTCTAGTACCGCGGTACTCCTTGTGATGTTTAAATAGTTCCTGCTCAGTTGTGGCCTTGCAAAGTCTTACCATACAAAATGTGCTACAATTGTGTTGTCCCTACTTTTACCATATTCCTCGCTTGTTTATATAATTATTGCTTGCGTATTTGCTTACGTAAACATCAAAATCACAAATTCGTTGCTTTCATTTCAGCTCCAAAAATGCAATATATTTCGATACAAAGAGAGGTTTATTGCCCCCTTTCCCCTTAATTCAGTCGTACTTCTGTAACATGTAAAGACCAAACCCACCAACATATCTGTATTTTGAGAATGGCGTTGGTTTTGGTAACTGGGCGTAAATTTTGGTTACTGTATTCATCCGCCTCAGTCGCAATAGGAAAAACATCGAGGCGAGAAGCTATTGCTCAATGGTTAGCGTTTTTCTCTGGAGAAACTACAAACACACATAAATCAGATTCTCTTCGGGACTTGACAGTCCTTCTTACGATGAAGTTTCAATATAAAGAAGAGCATCCTTTTGAGAAGAGGCGGTCAGAGGGGGAGAAAATTAGGAAGAAATATCCTGACAGAGTGCCCGTAAGTAGTTGACGACAGGGAGCCGTTTGGTGTTTTGGTCAGCTTATGTGTGCATTTGCTGTGTGCTAATTCGTTAGCTAGCCAGGTTAACAATGGCTATCTGCACAGCCTAAACCGTTTATACACCTGTCTTTTTGTAAAAACAAGCCCGTTGGCAGTTATATAACCGAAGAGGAAGGTATATGTTATTTTAATTTGTGATTGATTTTTATTTGCAAATACGTGGGTATGGTGTGTAGTCAGCGAGGAGAAGAAAATGACCCCGAACTTGTCCTAACAATAACAGGGCCAATATGTCAGCTACTGCCCAGTAATGCAAAGTGTTTATACTCGTCAGGAAGTTTAATCAGAGAATCCACCAAGCGAACCTATTTAAAATGTGTTGGACTTAATGTGGACTAGACATCTTAGATAGGATATTCGAATTCTCTGACAAATTTTCTGATCGAGAATAGTATATCAACGTTGACAGATAAGGTAACTCAAAACGGTATAAAGGTATATTCGCTCGTATTTTGTCAGTTTTTGAATTGCCACGGGCGGATCCAGACGATTTTAGCACAATCTAGCAAAGTTGTTGTTGCTTATTTCACGGTCAACACGTTTGCATTGGCTCTTTACCCCAAGGTTTTGTTTACGTCTTCAACAGCTTGCGTCGTATTTCTCCAGCGGCTCCAAAGTATAGGTGGAACCCTCCTCCTTGGTTGTTAGAGAACGATTCCAGTTGAATCGTCATTTCACTGAGAAGAGGGTTTTATTTATTTGCTTGTTTATTTATTTACTTGTTCATTTATTCGCTGCCCCGTCTCGTTTGTTTGTTCAGTAGAGACGAAACAGCGAGTGGTCTTGTTTTGGTAGTGGCTCGCCATTGTTAGGCCTATTTAACAAGGCTCTTTTTCACACACTTCATGTTCAAATAAAACTCGTCATCATATCCATATTAGCCATAATATCTGTTATTTACTTTGATATTTGCCTAAAGACACCCCCCCCCCCCCCCCCACACACACACACCTCTGACAACTAAACGTTTGAACTGTGGCCTGGAGCAGAGGTTATTGGCTATCTTAACATAGCAGCTAACAGAGCTAACAGAGCATTTGTGTGACGTTACCAAAAATAGGTGTACTCTCAGATCCTCTTTCTTCAGAATACAAAACAAATTTTCCACTTTTTGAACGGATACAAGAACATGTTGTATTAAACAGAATTAATGCGCTCTTCATACTTAGTGAGCTTGGGGAATTCAATAATAGATCCCTTCACGAGTTTAACTCAGCCAAGCAGGAGATTGAAAAAGAAGGTGAAAACAAAATAGCGATTGTCCTCATCCTTTGTCCTCTTTTTTTTTTTTTTTTTGCCACAGGTAATTGTGGAAAAAGCTCCTAAAGCAAGAATAGGAGACCTGGACAAGAAGAAGTACCTTGTTCCCTCTGATCTCACAGGTAAGCTCCTATGAACTATTAGCAACAGATTTGTTGCGAAGCATGAGACTTAACCGATTAAAGGTCAATACCGTGTGCCTTTCCCCTTTGCAGTTGGACAGTTTTACTTCCTAATTCGAAAAAGAATCCATCTGAGGGCAGAGGATGCTCTGTTCTTCTTCGTAAACAACGTCATTCCCCCTACCTCGGCAACCATGGGCTTGTTGTACCAGGTAAGGGATTTTCACAACACAGCCGTACCCCTTACGTTTGGGCGCATATGTGAATGTGCCTCGAGAGAGGCCGTTTTCTAAGAAATATTTGCTTTGTCTGTTTCGTAGCGCTGTGTTTTTGTTTTGTTTTTTTTGTTTTTTTTTCCTCTTTCTCTGTTACAGTACGTTCTGTCTCACAGTCGCTCTCTATCTTTCCCTCTTTCTTTTTTTGTCCTTTCAGGAGCATCATGAGGAGGATTTTTTCCTCTACATTGCCTACAGTGATGAAAGTGTTTATGGTGAGGAGAGCCAAAGGGAAATCTAACACCACCACGACCCCTGCCCCGCCCACCCCCCCCCCCCTTCCCCGACCCCTCACGTGAAATATATAGACCCATATCGGCAGCGTAGAGTTCTGGAAAGCGAAGACGTCACATGCACTTTCACTCACTCTCCCTCTTTTTTTTTTTTTTAACACCTCACTTCGTTCGACCTTTACTTTATTTCACTCCTAATCTGCATCAGTGAGGTGGTTTAGGAGAGATCGTTTTCTCCTGGTCTTGAAGTCGTAGTGACTTATGAGTAAAACAAAACTAAATGAACAGAATTTGACTAGATCCAGAATAAGTGCCAGCATAGGACCATCTTACCATTGATAATATTATGAACGGGACTTGAACGTGATATGGCAATTTAGATATCCAAGCACGCTGACGATGACGACAACTCCTAGTAATATTTGTATAGATTTCCCTCTTGCTCGACAAAATAAGATGCTGTGCTTTATTCATTAGCTTTTCAGACTTTGAGTTATGTTTGGGTAATGTTAAATTTTTGAGTAATGTTGGACCTTAAACCTACAAGCGAGCTGAAAATTTCAGACTGAAGTCCACATTCTCCTTCTGTTTATTGCATTGGTTATGTACCTATTATGATTTATTTTTATCGTAATTCTTGTATGAGATGTTTTTTGTTTTTTTTTCTTTTTCTTTTTTGGTGAATTGATTTAGTAGTAGATTGTAAAGCTCAGTGCAGATGTTATCTTTTTAATGTATTTTTTTTTTCTTTTTTGTTATGTTTTGTTTTATTTTTTAACTTGAACTCTGTTAACACGATTGCGTTACTGGTATCTGGAATCCTGATGACCGTATAAACTAGAATCGTACCAAATATGTCTAGTCTCTGTCTCTACATGGCATTACTCCTCGACAAAAGCATGGTCTGTTTTCTCTGGTCATACGCTCCAGGACACATGTTGTGTCAAACAACAACAAAATAAGGTCAATGTGAAATTGCACATGCGCACTAGAAATGAACCACCTTGTCAAATACAATTTCAGTGTCAGGGATTACGGCTTGCATTTACTGTCTTTAAATCACACTTCCTCTCTCCTGTCAACAGAACTTGCTCTGTGATTGGGGGATTAAGGTTTTTGCTTCTTTCACCACTCTGTGTTTAGTGCTAGACTGTGCTGTTCTTAGAATAAAATCTGGATTTCCCTATAGTCACAACAACATAACAATGAATCACATTCATATCCAGTAAGACTGTGTGTGTGATCTGACGGTAATATGGAACGAGCACACCCAATCAGTTCAGCCGAATAAAGACACCCTGAGAAAGTACCGTCTTTTCTGTTAAAAGTGTACAGCTGACAAGCTTTATTCTGAGTTATGGGTGCCTTAAAAATCATTTTTCAAATTTGCATAGCACTTCCTACATCTTTGCTAAAGCGCGTGGTAGCTTCTCTATAGGGTTTTTTTTTTCTTTTCTATTTTTGAAAGTGCTCTTAACTCTGCTAATTTCTGTTTCAAAAATACTCAGATCTCAGTGGAATGGTTTTTTTTTTTCTTTTTTGTTTTATCTCAGGAGCTTAAAATGCTCTCTATCTACCTCGTGATGTGTTCCGTAAACTAACTGTGTTATCGGTGAAATGTGCTTTTTGGTCTTTGAGTGACCCACTTACTCAAGGCCACATGTGACTTAAAGGGGTTTGATAGGGTTGAGTTCAGGAAAAGAGGAGCATATTGTACAAGATTTATTACTTTGTTTATAAATTCTGGTAATAATTTTTAAGAAAACTGGAAATGTGGCTAACCACGAATAGGCCAAACATTCAGAAAATAATTGATTAGGCAGTAAATAATTGCAATATTCAATACATTTTTGTTTTGTTTTAAAAGGTGCCATTTAAGAACCTGGTGAATCTCTTTTTCGTTTCCTACAGTAAAATAGGCAACACTCAAATTGTTCAGGTTTCAGCAAAAAAAAAAAAAAAAGCCAATGGCTCCCCTTGGCAGAGGTTCTTGCCGCGTTGGCATTTAACAACATCAAGAACGACAAGTCCCGATATGCTTTTCGACAGTCACCACAGGAAGTACTAGCAGCATTTTGACACCGGAAGCGTATTTGTACAAACAAACTCGAATGCTAATGTTGGTAAAGCGCCCATATTTGTGAGTTTCATCAAGGGTAAAGAAAACCAAATTAACTTCCACTTAAACGCATAAAATAGTAACCGGCGAGGACCCACTACAAAGCGAAAGTAAGTTCCAAACTATTTATCAACTTCACAGACTCTTAATAATTCTACCTTTATGAAAACTAGCTGACTCACTGGAGTTAGCAATGCACGGCTGCTTGTAAGCTGGCGCTCGCGGGATGTCAGCAGCTATTTAGAGCCAATAAGTGTCTAACCAACCAATGCAGCCACAAAAAGACAATATTACGTGTTCATCATCCTAACCAAGTCTGTCTCTGCTCTCCCTTGATCAGCTGGCACCTCCACTTCCCGTCACGATGCCTGCTCTGCTGGAGAGACCGAAGCTGTCCAACGCTATGGCAAGGGCCCTGCATAAACATATAATGAGGGAGAGAGAGAGGAAGAGACAGGGTATAACTGCGTTTCCCTTGGCTTGCAATTTTACTCCAATACGACCTCATGATTTTGAGAACACTTTATCATAACTTGTCCTATTGTTTCATCTAAACGCAGAATAGTTGTTATAAATCTCTCTCTCTCTCTTTTTTTTTTTTTTCTGTGGTGTAGAAGAGGAGGAGGTGGACAAGATGATGGAACAGAAAATGAAGGAGGAGGAAGAAAGGAAAAGGACGAAAGAGATGGAGGAGAGAATGTCGTTAGAGGAGACAAAAGAGCAGGTGAGGAGTTCACATGCAAATTTACAATTATTCACGCAGCAGACACTTCACTTATCAGAGCGTCCAAAACAAGACACAGATGAAAGGACGCTGAAGGAAAATAACAGAGTGGACTACGAGTGGGTCGGCCGCCCATGGAACATAAGCTACCGTGTGCCTGTGGCAGCAGGTATCACAAACAATGCAGTGTTGCGGCGCTGCTCGTAACGATGAGGGCTTTCTTCTCATTGGTCTGATGTCCTGTCCAAACTTTTTATTCCTCACAGGTTCAGAAGATGGGAGAAAAACTACAGAGCTTGCAGGAGGAGAAGCATCAACTTTTTCTGCAGCTGAAGAAAGTCCTCCACGAAGAGGAGAAGAGACGCAGAAAGGAGCAAAGGTGAACAAAAAAGAAAATGAACTGTTATTTAAACAAAATCAACGATAACTCAACAGGTTTTACTGAGATGAATGCCGTTTTGAGAACACAGCAGGAGGAACTTCTTTAAATTGCCGTATGAGCAAAATTGCCCATAAAAAAGTTGATGGTGAAAGACTGGAAAATTGATCTTCAGATGTCTTTATATTTATATTTATTCTTCACACACACACACACACACACACACACTTTCAGGATTTAGGATGAGAAGATGATATATTTACCAACTAAATTAATATATTCATCATTTAAATTTCTGTCTTTAATGTCTCTTTCTTTCTTGTGTGTTTCTCTCGCTCTCTGTTTTTTTTCTTTTTTCCCTCATTTTACATAGTGACATAACAACATTGACGTCGGCCAGTTACCAGCCTAGTTTACCCATGCATTCTGGACAGCATCTGCTCAGCATGCAGGGTGAGCTGAAAATGACCTGTTTTCTCTCTCATTCTGTGTTCATCAGAAACAGCGGCCCCGTAATCCCAGTCTCACATCAGTAAAGAAGAACACTGATTTATGTGTTAAGAGGATGGATGAAAACAGCGGTGACTAGATAGCATCAGTGCATTGTCATTTTTTTTTTTTTTCCCCTCTCTCCTCTGCGCTTAGCAATCAAACCAGAGGTTATCTGATATTCTGGGCCGCTTTCTTTAACCTGAGCAACACTGCTGCTGTACATCGCTGCTGCTGTGCGTTTACGATGACTGTGGTCTGTGTGGTTCTGGTTTCCGTGGCCTGACTCTTTTGTGTACTCTCTCCTCAGGCAGTCCAGTCAGTCATAGCAGGCCGAGCGGTCTGCTGGGAGAGCGTAACAAGCAGTTGTTTCCGACTCCTGTTATCCCTGTAAGTAAAGCCCAGGCTGGGTCTACAGTGTCCTCCCTGCACTTCACTGCAACACAGAATAGAAAGTTCACTCTGTCCTTTTCTTTTTTAATTCTTTTTTTTTCTAATTGAATTAGCCGGTTAATTAATTAGTAATTAAATTAAAAAAAAAAAGTAAGGAGTGAACCTTACATTATATATGTGTGTGTGTGTGTACATATACACACACACACACACACACACACACACACACACACACACACACACATATATATATATATATATATATATATATATATATATATATATATATACTTACATGTAGACATTACAATGGACTTGTTTGTTCAGTAGCCCATCATACATCAGTGGGCTGGCCGAAGAATCTTTGTTTCCAAAGCCGTATAGATGTCAGAGAGGTAGATTTTGAACTGAACTAAGGGTGACATTTTTGGCATAACCTTTTTTTCGGCCCTTCTATCTCCTTATGTAATTAGTGAAGGTTCGTAGGATGAATATGAAATGAATTGAGAATCATCAGAGGTCTTGTGGCCTCAGAGTAGGTGTCAGTTTTCTTTGAAATGGAGGGATCGTGTGGATACAATGCAGTTAGAGTCCTTTACTGCGTCAGTGTTTCAAATCCTTGGTTGAAATATGTTGGGTTCTTATGAAAAGGATTGTGGGTAAAAGCACCCCTTTTTAAAGGCTTTCTGTTTGAGACCATTACAGTGGTACTTCATAATGTCTGTTCTACAGTTGCATTTTTTAATAACAATTTGTGATAATATTATCAAATCCTCATTTATATCTTATGTAGAAAGCTTTTTTATTGTTGTTCACATACATACAAATGTATTTTCACTTCTAATATTAGATATCTTCACACTTTCTCACTGTATTGGGTTTCTTTCATTCTAAATATGATTAGACTTTGTTCCCTCTATGTATGTATTGTTGTCTGGAACAACAAACACATTAACATAACTGATGTGACACATTGTGTCACATCAGTTTTGCACTGGCTAGATGTTCTGTTAGACCAGGGGTCTCAAACTCCGGTCCTGGAGGGCCGGGGTCCTGCTGTTTTTCTTGTAGATCAACTAAATAGAATCTCTGATTGGCTGAAGAGTGTCCACACCTGTTTTCAAGGTGAAAATCAACAGGTAACTAAGAGGTGAAAAAAAAAAATCAGCAGGACCCCGGCCCTCCAGGACCGGAGTTTGACACCCCTGTGTTAGACATTTGCAGTCTGACTCGGACAAGAGAAGCCTACTCAGCTGCAGATTCAGAGAAGATCCAATAGGTGGTACTGTAATACCACCCATTACAGCCACTGGCTGGACACTACTCTGGCATGACGTAACAGGGCATCGGGTGCCGTGCACATGTGTGGTTTGTTTTCCAATAAAAGTGAAAGAAAACGTGAAGATGTCTTTGTTTCCCTGGCACGAAAGGGGGAACAAATAACAACAAAAACAAAACAAACAAACAAAAAAAACATCGGTATCGGCTGTCGGCCAAATTGTTATTTTAAATATCGTATCGACCCAGAATTTCACGATCGGCACATCCCTAAAATACAGCGTACTGTATGTGCACGTGGGTCTCAACATTAGTTAAGGACATAAAAGAACCGTGTGGTACGTGCATGTATGTGATGAGATGTGTACGTTTTCTCTGGGCAGAGTCGGCATTTCCCTGGCCAGCCTGGGTTCAGCTCTGGCTCCTCTGAGCACGGCCAGTTCTCAGGCAGCCCTGCGGTCCATGAGCCTTACTCTGTCTCTCAGGCCCAGCACCCCTCCACCTACGGCCCCAGCCCCTCTGTACCCATCAGCTTCGCCAGCAGCACTCAGATCAGAGGTACACCTGTGTGTGTGTGTGTGTGTGTGTGTGTGTGTGTCTGGTCTGTGTATGCGCATTTAAGGATAGCCCTGAACGCCAGGGAAAAAAAAGGTCTCCTGCTTGTAATATCTGAGAGAAACAGACTGTACGCGTGTGCTTGTCTTGTATGTATTAACAACAGAGACACTTTGCTTGCGTTCTCTCTCTCTCTCCCCCCTTTCCGGCAGGTGCATCAGCATTCCAGACTATGCAGTATCTGCCTCATCAGCCGCAGGGCTATGCTGTACACAGTCACTTCCCCTCACAGCCAGGTGAGCAAAACTACACACACTTTCAAGTACCACCTGCCCAAAAGTCCTAAAGTGACAAGAGTTGATTTTCCTCAGCATTTAGTTCTTTGCACCAATTCATCTTAGAAACTGGTACCAAACACGTGTTCCACTTTCTTGTTGGGGTTTTTTTTTTTTTTTGGTCTGTTTTTCTTGTCAGGTCAGTCCTAGACGCACAGTTAGCAATGGAATGAATATTAGAACGCATTTTTCTTCTGAGGAACTATTCATCTTAAAATATTTCGTTGAAAAACATATTGAGCATGAAAGGAGCAACGTCTAGTGATTTCTTTATATCCCACCATGAAATGCGAGAGACGCGTGTCTTAGAAGCTAGATTATAAATGTCCCCTCGCACCAAGACGCATTTTTATCTCTGTTCTTCACAGGATTCATTCCCAGTGCTGGGATACCTCTGCAGAAACAGCTGGAACACGCCAACCAGCAGTCTGGCTTCACTGATTCGGCAAGTCCATTTCACTAAAAACGTTTTGTCAAGTTCATTTTATTAAGGGAGATAAATAAGAGTATATGCCAACGAGCCTAAGACGCCCGTCGGTCCTCCGCGTGCCGCCCAAAACGGCGCCAACCCGCCGCGGGATGGACTCTACGAGACCCCCGAAGGTGTTGTGCGGTATCTGGTACCAAAACATTAGCAGCGGATCCTTCAAGTCCCGTGTCTATGGGACGTGCTGGACCGACAAGCCCGATCCACGGCGGCTGCACCACGCAACTCGCAGGACTTGGAAGGATCCGCTGCTAATGTTTTGGTGCCGGGTACCGCAGGACACCTTCACGGTCCGTCCCTCGGCGGGCCAGCGCCATTTTGACAGCACATGCAGGACCAAGAGCATATTGGGCAGGCGGTCATTAATGTTTTGGCTCTGTAGGTGTTTCGGTCATTCGTTTTAGCGGATAATGACTTGGTCCACTCCTTTCCACTGCGTAACTGTATTCTGTCGAACTGTAAACCATGCATGCATAGAACGGGTGAGTGATTTGAATATGTGTATTAATGCAGGGTGCTCTGAGGCCCATGCATCCACAGGCCCTGCATGTGAGTGCTGCTGGCCTGTTGCCCACTCCTTCCATGCCTGTGCAGATACCCACTGCCAAGGTTAGTTCCCAGATCCTTGTATAATAACCTATACAACTCTAGCATGCCTGTTACCCCCACCCCCCCCCACCCGTTCCACACAAACCTGGCCTAGTTTCTTGTTCCCTCCGTTTTTTTTTCCCCTGTGGCTTCTCCGTCAGAACTTACCTTCTCAAATACGATGCCGTCATACTCTCGCGCACACACACGATTTCTGCCACTCTTTTGGCCAACTCTCTACCCCATGTGGCTATCGAGGATTATCTTAAGATTAACATGATGTGCACAAACTTGTTTTATATATTGCGCCCCCCCCCCCCCCCCCCCCCCCCAAAAAAAATCTGATATGTAAATCAAACAAACTGTATGGTTTCTTTTCTACCACCCACGTATCAGAAATGCTTATTAAAAACACTCCAATGAAAAGTATTGTATGGTTTCTGCGTAAATGCTGATTAAAAAGTACTGTTTGTTTGTGTCACCAGGCACCTTTTCAGAGCTCTCCCCAACCTGCTCCTCGCCACGCTTTCCTCTCCCACCCCCAGGCCGGACAGAGGTTTTATCACCATAGCAAGTAACCAAGGGTTACTCTCCACCAATCAGAATTTGGTGCCAGAAAGAGTTACCGCAGTCCCAGTTGACCTGAGTCTGAAGTTCTGTTATCATAGCAGTTGTCCAAAGTTACAGCCAACTTACCCAGAGATTTGGTCACCATTTTGCAAGTAACAAAGGTTGACCTCCACTCATTTCCCGGTTTCATTTGGCGTTATGTAACAGAGTTAAACCAAAATGGGACAACCATTGTAACACACAACTAAAAAGTCACTCTGAATTTGGAGATGATGATCAACTTTTCAGCTGGTTTGTTATTATTCCAAAGCTGCTAAATGGAGATTGTCTGACCAAAGTTAGTAATGTTTTTAGTACTGTAAAAAAATATCCTGGTCAATACATTATAGATGATCCCAGATCTTGGAAAAAAGATTTCCATAATATCCAGTCATTAAGTCCACATTCAAATGTTTTTTGTTGTTTTTTTTTTTACCCTCAAATCAAGATCCTAATTCCATATTCTTATTTGTGTCTGAAACATTCGCTCTGTGAAGTCTTCAAGGTTTTTCTTTTCTTTTTATGTCCAGACCATATAACAGCAAAATCGTAGAGAGGCAAACCCTTTCCATTATTTTTTTTTTTTTAAAAGAAAGTTAAAATAATGAACTCATCACTCGTTCTCTTTAAATTTCTCGTCTTCTGTGATCTCACACTGCGTTCGGTGACAGTGAGTTTCATGTTTTCGGCTGCTACAGTTGTGATGTTTCTCCAGACAGTGACTCAAGACAACAGACATTTTCTGTGTTGTTTTTTTTTTTTTTTTTAATATCAGGCTTTTTTTGGGGGGGGGGGGGGGTTTCTTCTGTGTTAACACAAACGGCTGTTCTGCTCTTATGAAACAAACATGAAACATTTGTCTTGCTTCTCTTGTATGACATAAAGCAAAGAAGTAAAGAGAGAGAAAAAAAAAGAGGCCAAAGTTGGACAAGGTGCAGGCTGGCAGACATGATTTTTTTTTTTTAGAAACCGATTTAAATATGTCTTCTTAATCATTCTTAGCAATAAAAAAAAGAAAAACTTCAAACAGGTCATCCGTCAAGCCTGTGTAAGACCAGGCATGCCTGCTTGCTGTGTGTCAGGCCGGCCACCTCTGTCCATTGGTCTCACTCCCCATCCTACAGCCAATGACATGTATAAGGAACTTGAGATGAAGACTTTGACCCTGTGACAAGGACCTGCTCCTATCTTGAACATTACATACGGTGTTGATCAGGTTATCAATCAGTCGTTGCTAAAAATTTGCATTTGTACGTGGGGAGTTTTTTTTTTTTTTTTTTCTGTATTGTAGTCTCTTGTAAATAAAATTAGCCACATGGCAAACCTTTAAGTCTTCACTTGGTGACGTGGATTTATTGTTGGCAGAGATGTTTACCAGAGGGGTAGCTCAGACAGATTAACATTATACCTTAAGAGAATTGAAAAAAAAAAATGTCAAGCAGGACAAGATCAGAACAGACATACTGGTTTTTTCGTTTCTTTTTTTTTCATTCTTTCTTTTTCTTTTTTTTTTTTTTAAGCATAGATGCCCTTGATAATTACAAGGTGCCTTTACAAAAAAAAAAAAACACACTGTTCTCTCCCTGTCTCCTTGTCCACCTTTACAATGCTCGAGGTGATAGAAAGAGCAGTATGTATAAGAACGCCCTTACTCGTCTATATTGGTCTTTCTCTTCTTTTTTTTTTTGTTTGTTTGTACATTCAACTTAGTGTTGATTTTGGAACATTGAGTATTTACAGAGAGTTTTTGTTTTTGTCTGCTTGCAACAATTTCCAATTATTATTTATTTGAATTCTTTTCTGGGTTTTTTTTTTTTTTTATCCCAAAGAAGGGTGTCAAGTACAGAAAGAGAGAGGGAGAGATAGAAATTTAAAAAGAAAAGAAAAGAAAAAAAAAATAAAGGGAGAGTAACATTGCTGAGGTCTAATTCTCTCCTTTCCAGGTCCAGTGCATCTTGTCAAACCCCTAAGAGAAATGTAGGAGCGGGAAAAGAGATTGGAAGGTGGGATAGAAAGGGACGTTGAAGAAAAATTGAGAACGAAAAATGAGGAATTAAGGACAGAATGGCAAGTATATCGATTATGTTTGGGAAGATGCGGAGCGAGATGGGGAAAAAAAAAGAGAAATAAGATATGAAGGGGTAAAAAGAAGACCGGACACAATGAACAGAAATGAAGGGGGGGAAAAAATGGGACAGAATGAATATTACAGTTATTGACTTTAAAAGGCTTAATTTTTTTTTCTTTTTCACCCCTAAGCTCTAAACACAAAAAGCCTGGTCTCAAACAGCAAATTGTTCGGAGAAACTTCAAAGTATCTCAGTGACTAAGAATACAAGCTGTTTGCTTTCTTGGCAAATGACTCCAATTTGATCAGAACCAGAAATAATATGAAGTTTGTATTTGCAAATTCCCTTAGAGTTTGGCTTTCTGAAGCTAGATTTAACTTTACGTTGGGCTTTAAAAGAAAAAGACAAGAACTATTTTTTGTTTCAACAATAACTGCACCATAAAGGCATTTTCTCAGACTGCAGCTCACATGATTTTGCCAAATATTAGACTAAACTGTATTCAGAATTGGTATTCTCTGTACGAATTATTCCAGTATTAAGACTACCCATCACCTGATCAGCCATTTGTGACTGAAGTACAGATATGCCTGGTTCAAAGAACTCTAACTTGAAAATGGGTGCTGCGTCTCTCTCTGTAACTTACTAAATGTTGCATTTTGGGCCATGTTCTATTACAATCCGTTTAAACATGATGACAGTATAAAACATGCTGTTATCGTTTTAAACATAAGCCCAGTCACAATATACATAACACACACAACCAGAGTTCATACATAATGGAAATCAAGTTGACAAAATCCAATTCATTTTTTATTTTTGATTTACAACCTTTATATTATATTTGCAACAACATAATACTTGGTTAATTCAATAAATATATTCTTAATCATGTATTTTTTTTTTTGTTTTTTTTTTTTGTTTTACTACATTTGGCCAGGCCCAAAGTTCTTTAATGTCTTCAATGGAATACACTTATTATCCTCACTGTTTAATAGCTTCATGGCAAAACTTTTAAAGCATGCTAATTTGACCAAATTTGTTCAGTTATTAATGCTAAAATGATCAGTTGAAGGCAGTAGCTAAACAAGTAACACAATGTCAAGTCTTATTCTACTTCCCAGGAAAGAGAATGTTTTGGGGGGGAAAATGACCTTATTTGGATGATGAAATTATTATTATTATTTTTTTTTTCTCCAAAGGGAAGGATGCGCTGAAGTATATGAACTGTCCTGTTTCAGTTACCTCAAGATTAGCTAAACCAAAAATTCAAAGATTCAAATGCGGGGGTGGGGTGGGGGGGGGGCTGCCACTTATCTCTTATTGAAATATCTTTTTAGACTTTCCTCTCATGATGTGAAAATTACCGGGTAAATACTGCAGACGATGCAAACACATCAGAATCGAATTCTCTGTCTCCCTTGTGTTGGTATGAACACTGACTTCTTGACAGCTTTCATCACACTTGAAAACATCTTTATTCTGATGATGCACATGGATCACTAGGTTGATTCTTGAATTTTGCTTTTTTGTTGCTGTTGTTGTTATTATTTTGTTACAGGAGGGAAGAAAACCATTCCAAGCTTTTTAAAAACAGATATTTAGGAAAACAGTCAAATGTCTGCAGTTATATAAAATTTCAACATCAGACTAATCCTAAGGCAAAAGAAGGACTGGGGAGCTCGTTTTTTTGTTTTGTTTTGTTTGTTTGTTTCTTTGTTTTTAAAAGGGGGGGGGGGTGAATCTTTCCTTTTAAGATAGGCACTCAGATCAGTGCTGGGCTGTTGGCACTCAGCTGTAGCTCAGTCACTCTGTGCCTTAGCAGTCAGGTCAGCATGCACACACACAAGTGAGAGCTCTGGTTGTACCTGCTGCTTTTTATTTAGCCAGGGGTTTGATGGAAATTGCTGCCTCCTCAGCCATCGCAGAGATAACAGTGACCTAAAAGACACAAGGACAGGAGAAAAACAAAACAAACAAAATTTTAGAATTCAGTTACGTATGACGATAAGACGTTCAAAGCATTGTGTTACTAAAATGGTCTTCTTAAAAGTAATGGTTTAGAGAGCAGATTTCTTATTATTTATTGGAGTTGATCGTACTAACCAACATCTCTTCTCCAGCTTCAAACTTGCTCTCAATCTCTTTGCCAAGGTCTCCCTCAGGCAACCTAAGATCTTCTCTGACCTCACCGCTATCCTGCAGAAGAGACAAGTAGCCATCCTGGATCCCAATCAGCTGCAAAGAAGGGTAGGAACAGGTAGATTAGATGATGAGAAGAGCGAGAAGGGACAGGTACTGTACTTGTACATGAATGGATAGGTCTTGGATTGAAACTGGAAAACACAGTTTGACTCTAGCTTCCAAACCAATTCAACTGTATTCAAGAGCCTGAGACTTTCCAAAGGGTTGTGGTCATTTGAGCGTACATTTTTACCAAAATACCTCTGCGTGCAGAGGAGACTAAATTGGTATAATTAATTGCTGGCACATAGATAGATAGACACATAGCTTGATGTTGTTTGTTAACAAGGTTGGAAATAATCACCCAAATCTCTTTGTGTGTACTGTGAGTGCTGGAACCCAAGCATACCTGATAGTCGTTTCTCTTGATGTTAGGGACATCCATATTGTGAGTGGAGGGACAGATATCCTCATATTTTTTCCCGGTGAAGATATCGATGCCCACAAGATGGACCTGTTTTACGGGATATACATGTTCACATTTGTAGTTACTCGGGAGTTTTCCGTGTAAGCCTCGCTTGTCCCTTAGAAATGTGCTAGAGGTTTTTGTGTAACATGGTATCGTAACTTCAAATGCCACCCATTTACAAGCACCAATGCTATGATGTCATGGATCAAGTTCAAGTTCAACAAAAGACTCTCTCTCTCTCTCTCTCACCCTAATATATATATGTTAGTCTCGCTATTACTTTTTTTCTTCATCTTCATCGTACACATACTCATTCATACCCAGCGGCCACAATCAGAGTTAGTTAAGACCCGCGTCACCCCTCACGCACCTTGGCATGCCCGTGCTTGCCGGTTTTGGAGGTGGACATTTCAACAATCTTGCATGGTCGTCCCTTCAGCACCACGTGGCCGTTTTTACGCAGGGCGGAGCACTGCATGGGGAAAGTCGCAGACGCCCCGGCGTCGCCTGTCGTGAAGTCCAAGTCTGCATCTGCCATGTCTGCACTGCACAGTTTCAAAACAAGAAAGGGAGGGGAGGGGGCAGAATGTTTATTATGTCTATTAATGTCTTAATCACGAAATGCTTGGATCTACTGGGAGCTACAACGGAGAGGGGGTGCTATGTGTAACAGAATTGTGCTTGGACTTAAAGACTTCTGAACTGCAAGATCCTTATAACCAAGACTTGAAATGACTGCTAGGTTTTTGCAGTTGTTTGCGAATTTTGAAATGGGTTATATCAGTGCCTATATTCAGAAAATTACCCTCTTTAAGACTAGTGGTCAAACGACCAGAGAGGTATACGATATATTAAGTAATAACCAGCTTATTATTAGATTCAGTGCAATTATTCACCCATAAATGAATGTTTTAGTATTAGTTACCACTGTTATAATACCAATTTTTTTAAAGGTGTTACTGTTATGGTGTTGGATATTACTCAAAATCTGCTCATCTTTTGTATTTCGTTATCAAAGAAACTAAAGTTTTTGGTACACATCCAGGTGTTTTCTTTGCCTCCTGTGAACTTTTGTTAAATGCTGTGCGAAATGAAGATCTGGTCTGTGCAAAACTAGAATAATCCAAGGGATTTTCCCCAGTGTTGTACATACATATATATATTTTAATAAAATCTAGCCGGAATGTTTTTGTTTATACAGTATGATCCAGAAACGTATGACAAAAAAGCAGAAATGCTGCATCAAATTTAATTTTGAATTCTAAATTTGTAGTCTTGTTTTAAAACGAAATGCAGGTCTCATTTTATTGCATCAGACCACATAACTGCGCAGTCAACAGTACTGTGAACGTATAAGTGGGTGTTTTTAATAGAACTTTTTAAATCCATATCTGCCATCGACCCTCTACTAAGACACTTCATGAGCACAGTCCCTTACGGTATGATTTAAACAGTCAAATTTTTGACCTGTAAAGGTTTTGAAATGCATATTGTCCCGTAGGATAAAACTAAAGAGACAACCATTCATTCAAGACAGTCTGGTAGCTTGCTAGTTCAATTTTCGTAAACGGAAGACAGCTAAATTCGGCAACGAGAACATGGCACCTGTCAAGTGAACTGCTGTCAGACGCAACTTTTTTTCCGCCTATTTAAATATATTATGCAAGAAGAAGACAGTACTAAACACCTCGTGCAAAGAGATGTAACTAAGCCGTGTTTATTTGCGAATGACCGATAGCAAATCACTTTTGTATCTACTGAATTGTTTAGTGGTCGACATGTCGAGCTGCGCACGCGTTCGCATGGCGAGGCCCAAACGTCGAGTCATGCTGTCTTCACGCGAGCAGGGCGAAGAAGGCTTATTCAAAGAATGAACTAAGCTAAATCGGCACCCAAATAAATAAATTAATACTTATGAATTTGTCCGAAAACGCCCCAGATAAGTTCACTTGAGTAAAATAAATGACAGTGTAGCTATGCATATACAGCCAGACTCAAACTTATATGGTAAAAATAACTTCCTGAGTGCAGCATATGGAGACTACATCACAGACGATTTACACATGGAATAGTTAATCCACCGCGCCTGAGACGCAAATGGTCCACGAGGCAAATCCACACGTAAACAAGACTCTCGGCACAAATTTAGGTTACTGGCGTCGAGGTTGGCGATAGACTAAGAAATATTCACACCGTTAAGACTCAATTTGGTAAAGGCAAACGTCTTTACGACTGGTATCAAAATCGGGATGTTCAGTGAGGCCTGGCCCACTACTAATAGCGTCGCTGCTCTCAAGTGCATTGGACGGCTAACTGAGGCCCTCTTTACGGGGGCTATGATTTCTGAGCTGATGCAGCTATGCTGCCCATATGGCTTTTGACAGGGTGCGAGTTTAACACTAACGTGCAACAAATTTTCATGGTTGTTTCTGGTATTGAAATGTTTTGTGGCCTTTACGAGGTCGGTTAGCTGTGAGGTAAGTGCTGTGAGCTAATCCAGGGTGCAAGGCAACTCGTCAACACAGACGGTATGAGGTGATTCAAGTTGTTTGATATTTTATTAGTTTATTACACTGAGGGGTAGTTCTAACGATGTTAATACGCTAATTTTTCCATTCTTATAACACAGTTAAGTTGAACACAATGGGCCTAAGAAAAAATGTGTTGTCGTCATCCCCAAAAATCTTACCGCTGGCACAACAACCACACGACCATGCAAAAGGTGCATCGTTGACAGTCTATGATAGAATTTCATCTTAAACTGCAACAGATTTGTTCGACAGATTGTACCAGAAAAATTGTTGCAGATGAATGTGAGTTAAGAGGGAGGAGGCTGTTCTTACGCGCGATCAACCCCGGCATTTGAACGGTTTAATAAGCCACTTACCTAACTCACAATCTTTTGCAGCGTAGACTCTGTCAGGGCAATCAAACAACTCTATTCGTCCCACTAGATGTCCTTTTTCTTGCCTGTCTTTCTCAGTTGTTTCTCTTTGACGGCTAGCTGTTCACTGCTCCGTGCCTCTCGTGCTTATTCTCCTAATTCTGATCTCTTGGCGCTAGTGTCATTCCAGGCGTTTCTCTTTTCTGGCTATCCCTTTCTCTTTTGACAGCACGGTCGAATCGTTGACTAGGGCACACGTGCAGGTCAGCGGCCGGCTTTACTGTGAGCCCCAAACTCACACGGTTCGTCTCTCGCTTGCTCTCTCTCTCTCTTTCACCGAGTCATGCCCATACCCATGAAATGAGCCATGGCAAGTTCCGTTACACTGCGCAAGCGCATTCAGCTCCTGCCTTTAAATTCTAAGGCGGGTGTGGACTGAGAGCTGGGCACTTCACCGGGAGCGC
Source organism: Chanos chanos (assembly GCF_902362185.1). Classification (NCBI taxonomy): domain Eukaryota; kingdom Metazoa; phylum Chordata; class Actinopteri; order Gonorynchiformes; family Chanidae; genus Chanos; species Chanos chanos. The sequence continues at coordinate 32,755,890 of NC_044501.1, read as the reverse complement.
GCACACAATGTCTCGCGGACGTGGTATCTCACTGAGTGATACAACGACTGTAGGTCTATTCCCCGTGAGGATCTTGTCAGCCTGGCGATTAAAAGTAGAGTAATAATAATAGTAGCGATACAGTTACGAAAAGTCGATCTATTATAAACGCTTTTCTCTGTTTCCCTACGATCATCCCGCACGATCACTGTGCCAACGGGATGATCCATCTCAGTCGCTCTTCAACAGGGCCCGTTATCTTGTGCAGTGCAACGCTAGTCTTTGGCATTCTTTAAAGCTTTGCGTAGTGTACGCTGCGTAAACTTTACTCTGTATAAGATAAGCATCCTATACAGACTGTTCTCATGTTGTAACAGTGCGTCATATTACAGAATACCTTATCAAAATGGGAAGTTACCAGCCACAACACATCCAAAATGTGTATAACAACTGGCTATGTTTTCCTTTACAACTCACAGCAGGAGATGAATGTAGTTTTATTTTAGCTTGCACTGGGCAGCAGATTTTAAACAGTGCAGTATTATCGATTTCTACATGGTTCGGCAATAAATGCTTGAAAAATTTTAAGGCACGGTCAAATCACGGCCCAATGAATGGCTCTTAAGAACTTGGCAAGATGTGTAGCCGTTTGGGAAAATATAGAGCTCCCCTGAAATATGAATCCGTTGACCTATGCGCAGAGGGCCCGGAGCAAGGCAGTAAAGTAAAAAGGGGGCTCGACAGAAGAACGACTGAAGATGTCATTTCCCCAAAGCCAACAAGGTTTCCATGCTCAGGCTGACTGATTTGGGAAACCACCAGAACAAACCATGAGTTTAATTTATCGTTGACGGTTCTGCGAGCTGATAAATCCGTGACACAGTGTCAGGTGCAGCTCTGTTAGGAGTAGACAGTCTGGTGGTGCAGTGGCCACGCCACATTCGTTACGAAATATATTATAAAAGTTACTTAAATGAAAAAAAAGTTATAGTTACGAGAAAATGGCATTAATCCTTCTCCTTAATACCACTGAGACAAAAGAAATGTCGATTGATTTTAGAAAGCTGCAGTCCTCTACCCCTGCCTTTATCAATGGGGAGCCAATACAACCTGTTACAAATTACAAGTATTTTGGCATTGTGCTCGACCATAAGCTTAAATTGGACCTGTGGACTGAGCTCATGAGCTCTAAGACACAACAAAGAATCTACTGTCCTTTCAGCGCTGCCCAGGAGATTTAACAACCATTCACACCTGGCCACAGGTGACTCCAACTACCAGGAGAACTTACTACCAAGTCACATGATGGCCTTGACAACAACCCCACAGAGGTTAAATACCTGGGACTCCCCACCAGTCAGTCAGAACTGAAGAAGCTTCTTGGATAAGAGGTGAATCTATGACCAAGTCCAGTTGCCCTTGACTTAACCCTTCTTGGATAAAGAATGTACTTTTTAAAGAAACTGTTGTCCTTTAATGTCCACATCAAAATGCTTCAATTGTTTTTCTGTGCTTTTATTGAAAGTGTTTTGGCCTTCTGCATCATCTGCTGGTTTGACGATGCTACTGAGGCACAGAAAAAGACTGTCAGAAAAACGGTAACAATGGCCAGTAATCTGTTAGGGATCACGTTAACAAGTATGGAATGCATCTGTGACAGAACGACAAATAAGGCAAACAACATTGTGGATGACAAAAGGCAACCCCTTGCCTCCTCATTTGAATTGCTGGCATCTGGGCAACGATATTGCCCCCCTCTATTCACGAAAAAAAGATCCAATTTTCATTTGTTCCACAAGCAGTTAAGTTTTTAAACAGGTAATGCATATGATAATAAGCAGGATGTCCTACTGGTCTGGGCAAGAATTGTCTCCATCCTAACTTTTTTTTTCACCTAATCCGTTGCGAGGTGCGAGGTATGTGTACGTGTATACGTGTATGAGTATGTCTATTGATGACTCTCCTGTGATGAAATGCCTGTTGACTGAGCTGCAAACTACTTAAAAAAAAAAGTATCTATCAGCATTAACAGTGCTCACGCTGTAATTAAATTACACTGAAAGATCCGCTGTTTGCGCAAGTTTGTTACGAACTTTTAAAGGCTTTGATTATACAGCTGGTATAGAAAAAGGAGTGGTACGGTTTTGCAGTTATTTTGTTGCTATAAACAAGACCTCTTACGTCAGAGTGATCATCTATTTCAATGCACCTTTCGCGTAATATGACGCGCACGTTTTTATTGTCTACTAGTTGTAATATGGGACGGTTAAATGAGACAATCGGACTGGCTGCTTAAAAACCAGCGAGGGCGAGGCTAACACAGTTATTCCAGTCAGAGAATCGGGATAAGAAGTTTAAGGTGGCGGCTGAAAAAAATCGAGAGAATCGAGAGGCGGAGTGATATCTTGAGATTTACGTTGAGAGAAAACGACCGACATCGAAGCGCAAAGCGCTCCATTATCTGTATTGGTGGAGGAACGTCCCAAACCGGGATGGAAAGTGTTTATAAGGTGCTCTCTAAACTGAGCTACTACATGCCGGCAGGTTTTCATCTTAGAACAATCGGGTACTCATTTGTGACAACGAAATCGTGGATTCTCTGAAAGCAAAGACAATATTGTTCGCGACAGGAACATGGTATGGTTTATTTGTATTAACGCGGGTTTGGTTTGAGTGGCAGTATATGTTGGGTTAATATTTGTACATTGTTGTGAATTATTTTTGACCGAAAAGTTTGAAATCCATAGGGCTCATCAGCCGCAGGTCTGTGGTGTTCATAGTCACTTTCCCTCAGAGCCAAGTGAGCAAAAATACACACACAACTGCCACCTGCCCAAGGCTCTAAAATGACAACAAGAGTTGTTTTTTTCTCAGATTTTAGTCCTTTGTACCAGTCCTTCTTTGAAACCAACACTACATTCTCTCTACCCTCTCCTGGTCTCATTTTGTCTATTTCTTTCCCTTTGTGAGTCTTAGATTAACAGTTAGCGATGAAATGAGTCAGGGATCATATTTTTCTTCTGAGGAACTATACATGCTAAATATAACATTTAATACCTATTAAGAACAATAAAAACAACATCCTGTGATTTATTTATGTCCCCCTATAAAATGATGGGAATATATTTTTTTTCTTTCTGAGGCTAGGTTATAAATCTCCGCCCAGCGCTGGGATACCTGTTCAGAAACAGCTGGGACACACAAGTTAACTGTGGCTTCACTGATTCAGCAAGTCCATTTCACTAAAAATGGCTGATAACAGGCTGATTTCCCTTCCCTTTTTTTTTTGTTTTCGTTTTTGTTTTTTGAGAAATATTAATAGGGTGTGTATGTTTCATTCCTTTACATTGCACAGTTGAATTCTGTTGAGCTGTAAACCATGCATACACAGAAAGGGTGAGTGATTTGAATATGCATGTAAGGCCTAATGCAGGGTGCTCTGACGCCCATGCATCCATAGTAGGGTTGCAAATTTAAAGGGATTTTCTTGATCGACAGCTGCTAACGTTAATGAACAATTAATTGATTATTCATTAACCTCCTGCCACCCCCACCCACACGATATTGACATCGAATATGCAAGTAATACATTCCTCCATAAGAGACTTTATATACCTTTATTGTGGAATGTACTATACCTTTTCCGTTCAACTTCTAAGCATATTAACAATGATTGCATTTGTGGAGGTACAGGCATAATTTGGCAATAGGCTTATGTGATATCTTGCTTGTTAAAATTAGCCTAATAGGCTATTTAGGCCGCATATGCTGATATAATATCAAAACATAACAGCTGTTAAATTAAACAGTTGTCTGAACCGCAACTTTCTAAAGCCCTTCCAAAGATAAAGGTTAGCCGACTTATTTGTTTTTATTAAAAAAGATCAACATATCGACATGCTCTGGCGTGAGGCGTGTGCGCAATCTATTTATAATAAGTCCAGCTGCTGAATATACCTGTTCAGCAGGTGGGTTATCTTTGACGTAGCTCTCCACCTCTGCATCTACATCGCTGGGGCGAGTGGAGTAGTCGTCCCCCAACCGTACAACCATGGCATTTACAACAGTGCTTTTTCTTTGAGCATTTCCCCCCCCCGCAAGACCAGCCCATAGACAGTAAAATGAGTAGACCTACTCGCTGTTACGAAAATGCGTGAGACTTGCAATTTATACATTTAGTTTGGAACTCTTGATCGACTGAAATCGGGCAAATAATCGATTGGCGATTCATCGTTAACAGCCCTAATCCTTAAGCCCTGCGTGTGAGTGCTGCTGGCCTGTTGCCCACTCCTTCCATGCCTGTGCAGATACCTACTGCTAAAGTTAGTGCCCTGATCCTCGTATAATTACCTCTCCAACTCTAGCATGCCCGTTTCCCCGCAACCTGTCTACCCCCCCATTTCATGAAATACCTGTGTAATTTCAGTACAAGGTACAATACAAGCAAGACGCTGATTTCTTGACAGCTTTAGTCACACTAAAAAAACAGCTTTATTCCCGGAGATGTTCGTGGAGTATTAGGTTGATTCTTGATTTTTTTTTGTTATAGTGCTGCAGAAAGATGTTGAATTCTTGAAAAACAAAGATTTATGAAATAGTCAAGCATCAGCAGTCATACAAAATTTCAACATCAGATTAATCCTAAGGCAGAAGAAGGACAGGGGAACAGGTTTAGAGCGCAGATTTCTCATCATTTATTGGAGTTGATCGTATTAATTGACATCTCTTCTCCAGCTTCACACTTGCTCTCAATCTCTTTTCCAAGGTCTTCCTCAGGCAACCTAAGATCTTCTACCTCCTGCAGAAGAGACAAGTGGCCATCCTGGATCCCGATTCGCTGCAAAGAGGGGTGGGAACAGGTAGATTGGATGATGAGAAGAGAGAGGGGAAGCATTTCACTTGCAGATGAATGGACAGGTCTTTGATTGAAACTGCAAAGTCTTATAGAAACTTGTGGAAGTCTTATGGAAATACAATTTTACCCTAGTTTCCAAGCCAGTTCATTAGTATCCAAGAGCATAAGGCTTTCCTAAGGATTTTGATTTGATTATACATTTCTATTAAAATACCTCTGCACGCAGAAGGTTGGAAAGCATCATCCAAATCTCTCCAAGTGCTGTGAATGCTGGAATCCTTGCATACCTCATAGTCCATTCTCTTGATGTGAGGGACATCTGTATTTGGAGTAGGGGAACAGATATCCTCATATATTTTTTTCACAATGAAGATGTCAATGCCCACAAGATGGACCTGTCTACAAACAATGGGTATACATATTCCCATTTGTGAGCATTGTAAGTTTAATCATTGGACAGAGCACTGTACAGGGAAGGTCCCAGTCTGCTTCCTCCATGTCTGCACTGTACACTTAAAAAAAAAAATTAAGTGGGTGAAAATTGAATTAAGTTTAATGTTTTAATCATGAGATGCTTAAATCTACTGCGAGCTATAAAGGAGAAGGGTGCTAAATGTAACAGATTTGTGCTTGGATTTTCAGACCTGTGAACTGCCAGATCCTTATAACCAAGACTTGATATGACTGCTAGGTTTTTGCAGTAGTTTACGAATTGTTAAATGGGTTCAAGACTAGTGGTCAAATGTCAGGTTTGCGGTCTCCTTCTACAATAAATATAGAAGTGTAAGATATATTAAGGTATAAACAGCTTATAAACAGCTTATTTTTAAAGTTGCTACTATTTAAGTGTTGAATATTACTCAAATCTGTTCATCTTTTGTATTTAGCTATCAAAGAAAGTACAGTGGCAAAAACATCAATCAATAATTTAGAATTGAAGGGGGGGGGGGGGGGGTTTACAATCATTTTGATTGTTACCACTAAAAGACAGTTTATGGAAGTAAAAATGAGTTATTACTGAGGTTGTTATCTTAACTGTCTGCAGCATTGCATGGTTTTATATGTGGGTGTGCTTAAAAACCTATGCGACAACAAGGGCGAACATTCGGTGTATTCCAGCCATTGTCATATGAAATGACTGGTATATCAAATCCTGAAATACCATAAAATTGTTTTAAGTACTTCAGGCAAAGCAATAAGCAACGTTTTGGTGCATATCCAAGTGTTTTCTTTAGCTGCACTGTGAAAAACTTAAAATCATGATACCTAAGTTTTTTTTTCCAGTATTGTGCATATTTCTGATATAATCTAACCTAAATATTTGAATATTTTTGTTTAATTCAGTATGGTCCAAAAGCAAATGAATAAAAAAAGCATGAACATTGCACCAAATTTCATTTTAGATACTAAATTTGTATACTTGTTTTAAATCAAAATGCAGCTCTCATTTTATTGCATCAGAATAGATAATTGTGCAGTCAGTGCTACAAAGGATGTAGAACTGATTTTTAAAATATATTTCTAAATCTTTATTTGCCATTCACCTTCTACTCAGACACTTCATGAATACAATCCCTTATATACCTTTTGATATGATTAAAACAGTCTCATTTTTGACCTGTAGAGCTCTGAAATGGATATTGCTCTTTAATAGAAAACTAAAGAGGCAACCATTCATTCAGACAAGTTTGGTAGCTCACTAGTTCAGTTTTCAAAAACAAAAGACAGGTAGTTTGGCAAAGAGAACATGGCACCTGTCAAGTGAACTGCTGTCGGATGCAACTTTTTTCCCTACTTAAATATATTATGCAAGAAGACAGTGCTAAACACCTTGTGTAAAGAGATGTGACTAAATAGTGATTATTTGCGAATGACCAATAAGAAGTCACTTTTGCTTAGTGGTCAACATGTAGAATCGTGCATGTGTTTGTTTGGCAAGGCTCAGACATCAAGTCATGCTGTCTCAATGCAAGCAGGACAACAAAGTCTTATTAATGTTGCCAGTGAAAGTGAGTTAATAAGGAGGAAGCTGTTCTCACCCAATGAAGCCTGGCATTTCGATGGTTTAATAAACCACTTACCTGATTCAAATTCTTTTTCAGGCTAGATTCTGTCACGGCAGTTAAACAACTTTACTCGTCCAAATGGATGTCCTCTTCCCCCCTCCCTTTCTGAATCGTTTGTCTTTGTTGCCTAACTGTTGCGTTGGCGGTGCCCCTCTCGTGCCTATTCTCGTTATTCAGAACAGGTCAAGTCAAGTCAAGTCAGCAATTTTTTCATACCTGTCATCACAACCAGGTTGTGAGTGAAGAACAAACTGTAGTTCCCCGGATCCACAGGCCTAACATAAAACAGAAATTGACAGTAGGTACAAAAGTAATGATAAAGCAAGAGAGTCGATAAATACAATAAATGCAATAAATACATGACAGTAGACCAGACACACAAAACAGCAGAGAATAAGTACATACAGTAGACATCAAGCATATCACTGTAGACAGTAGGCAAAACTGTAGACAATAGGTAGAAGGCATGAAGTACAGAGTAGATGAAGTGTATCAAGCCTGTCCACAGCAACAAGTAGACAGTGTAAAATGTCTGGTGCATGAAGTTTGTCTCATGTAAAGTGTCTGGGTACAGTAGATGAGGAATATAGTAGTTGAATAGCGGGGACATGAGGTAGTAATGCAGCGTGAGTGGACCATTAGGCAGAGTTGTAAAGTAAGACGGCTTGTAGGACATAGTCGTTCTTGAATGTGCAGGTTTTAGCTTGAATGCTCCATAACCTCCTTCCAGACGGAAGGGGTGTGAACAGTTCATGGGAGGAGTGAGAGTGATCCCTCTTGACACTGCAAGCCTTCCTTATACACTGCTTGTGTAGATGTCCTTGACAGCAGGACAACTTGAGTAAGTAAGGAACTGTGCGGTTTTCGCTATCCTGTGAAGAAGAGGTGAAGTGGTGTCCATACCAGATATTGATCCTACAGATCAGGATACTCTGATGCATCTCTATAAGCTGATGAGGATGAACGTGCCTTCTTCAGTCCCTTTCATCTGTCCTTAGGATGCAGAAGTGTTTTTTGTGCCTGCTTCACTAAAGAGGTGTTCAGAGACAGTGAGAGATTGTTGATGATGCGTACTCCCAGGAACTTGAAGCTGCAGTGCCTCTTCCACTGTCGTACAGCTGATCCACAGAAAGGTATGAACTGCTCAGAATCCTCTGAAGTGAACTCATAAATCATCAGGTCAAAAACGATCTCTTTGTCTCTTAAGAGAGAGAGAGAGAGAGAGAGAGATTGCTCCCCTTGCGCCAGGATTCAAGCTGTCTCACCTCTTCTCTGTAGGCTGACTTGATGCTGAGTCATAACCAGTAGGCAATTTGTGGGGGGATGCCATCCCCCTTGTTAGCAAAATGACCGAAATGCATCCCCCTTGTTAACCTGCCATCCCCATATATACTCTATAGAATAGTGTCAATGACCAGTGGGCTGTCTCCCCTGTTAAAAAAATAACAAATCACCTACTGGTCATGTAGGCAAACTTGATTTCTGTACTGCCTGGTGTTGCAGCCAGTGGGCTCAGTTTACAGTTCTGGTGGGGTATTGTAGGTGATGTTGGTGAAATAGCAGTAACTGATTATGCTACTATTTATAATTTTGAGGCACTAGTCATAAAAAAAGTAGCATAAAAATATGTTCATAAAAATTAAACGTTTATTGGAGTTGTTATGTCTTTTATTTTGCAGAGCTGATATTAGAGAAACAATACCAGACAAGTAAAGTTTATATGATGTGTTATTACAAGATTCAAAAACAGTTTTTGAAAGAATGAAAGTAGTTGAAGCAGTTAACAGGGCTTATAAGCGACAGGGCTGTCAAACTAAGATGACCAAGAGATAACAAAGTGAGCATGGCATGAAATGAATAATGTTGAACTGCTAGAATACTGAACAGATTAATCGAGAAAAACTGATTGATTTACTGTCCAAGTTTCTTAGTGTATTTAAATTATTGATTGCTAAGAGGGCACAATTATTACAGGAATTAAAATATTACTTGTGGCAAGTTAGCTTATCCTCTGACGAACGCCCTTTGGGTCTTGAGCTTCTCTGTCCAGGAGAAGAAGGCAATTGTCTCAAAACTATGGAATCAAGATCTTGGAGGTCGAAGACGCTTGTAGAATTCCTGAGGGTCACGAAGACCGAAGTTGCAGAAAGTCCTGTTTCTGGAGTCGGGGCACATGGTGCTAGAATGCATCTGAGAATGATACAGGATCAGACACTTGGGTGAAGGAGACCGTGAAGTTAATTTCGGTCAGTTTTTAACTTGACGAAACATGTTACCATATCTGCTAGTGTGTGGATTCTGCAACATGTAAAGACGACTTGTTCTGGACCATCTTTTATCCTGGTGAAGTGTGGAGTGTTCAGTGTACCAAAGCTGTCCAGGCATCAGCAATTGGCTGATGGGGTGGGGTGACACCCCCCCGTTATCCTCTGTGTGTTTATGAAAGAATGAACAATGAATTGATTAAACTTTCCATGACATAGAAAGTACTACTGTAAACTGAACAAGACAATTTCCATGACACCTGTCTTGAATTTGATCTCTGAATGACGCCAAATGAGCCATGGTGCATAATTACTTGTTCCAAGGTCCGCTGTTAATGCGGTTCGTGTAGGAGGGAGACAATAACCCGGAACACCGAAACAGATAATACATTTATTGTACAACGCATTTTAAAGCTCACTGTCTGATGTGGGGCTTTTGACACTATGTGCCCACTCCTTGACATACTATTTGAGCACCTTAAACAAAGTGAGGAGATGATTCCTTTGTTACTGTTCATGCTCTCTGGGTTTAATGCAGTTTGGCCATGCCATGGTGGTCGTATCCCAGTGGAACAGGAGAGTAATTCCATTTTTATCTCCATTCATGCTGTTACAGATGGAAGATGCTGGCTCAACATCAGGACAATTTATTATTTTAAGATAGCTCACCAGGTCATTATAAACCTTTTCACATATGCAGTTTTATCTGAAAATGTTCTGGCAGTTTTCTGGTTTTGGGGTCATGTTTGAATGCGATTAATTGTGGGCGCAGACCCTCTCTTTGTCGCACGTTTTTGGGTCAATCGCAAGGCTTCTTGCAAATGGTGAGCGTCGGCATTGTGGGTGGAGGCAATTCTTTGTACTCCACAGTGTGGTGGAATGGGAAGTCCCGTGGTAGATCCTGACTGTCTGAGGCCTGTTGCTTAGGAAGCCCAGAACATACATATGCTCAGTCCAATTAAGCAGATTCTGCGTGCTAGTGTCAGGGCTATGTGGATGTTGAATGCTGAGCTGAAGATGGTAAGCAGCATTCGAATCTAGGTGCCCTTGTTATCCAGGTGTGATAAGGCTGGGTAGATGGCAGATGTAATACCATCCACGGGGGGGTGGTTTTGTTGGTAGGCGTACTGGTGGTGGTCCATTGTGACTGGAACAGAGGCCTTAGTGTGAGCTATGACCAGCTGCTTGAAGCACTTTATGACAGCTGGGGTAAGGGCAACGGGGCAATAGTCATCATGACATGTAATTAGAGACTTCTTGGGATGATGGTGGCTGATTCAAAGCATTTGAAGACAGCAGTGAGGGAGATGTTGAAAATGTCTTGAAAAGACATCTGGTGGGCACGCTCCATGCGCATATGAGCAGGGGTGTCGTCAGGGCCAGCAGCTCTGTGTCAGTTCACTCATGGCAGGGTTCTGTTCACATATTCCTTGGTTACAGACAGCACCTGGTTTCCCGGGGGGAGGTGCAATCGAATGTTGGATGCTTCGAATTAAGTGTACAAATCATTAAAAGGATCTGGGAGGGAGGCATCCTTGGTGCAGCCAATGAAATTTTTCCTCTTGCGGTCAGCGGAGGTTTGAACACCCTGGCACATGTGTTGTGACTCGTTGTTTGTGAAGTGGTCTTATACATTCAGTACATAGGAGGCCTTTGCTCTTTTAATGCTGGTGGCGAAGTTTGCCTCAGCTGCCCTGAGCACAGCTCTGTCACTGGATCTGAATGCACCATTCCTGACTCAGAGCTGGGAGCAGACCTTCAGCCCAGGGCCTCTGGGTTCTGTGATGACAGTTCTGATGATCACAGCATCATCCACACACTTGATAAGGCTACCAGACAATGACAGACAATGCGTACTCCTCAAAGTAACCTCCACATGTAGTAACATCGTTGAACAAATTCCAATCAGCGTGATCAAAACAGTCCTGCAGCACTGAATCCACTCCCTCTCGCCACACTTTGATGTTTTTGGTGTTCAGTTTTTCTCGTTTCAGTTAGTTGACATGCAGGTTTATATGCAGGCTACACAGAGGTGTAATCTGAGTTACTGAGAGGGGGGCAGCGGATGGCCATCAGAGATGGCGATCTTGACTCTTTGCAGTGATTTGAATCTTTTGAATTCGTTCAACTCAAAGATTCAAGCAGTGACACGGTTTACACAAAGTGGGCTCAAGGCACCCTTGACTGTTTCATCCACAAATAACAGCTTTAAAGAAGGTCTTGTTTTTGACACATAATACAAAGGGAAACGCAATGTACACAGACTTACAGCCCAACCCTATAAGGCTATTTGCTCATACCAGAGTCAGTCCTATACAGGAAGAAGAAAGCCGCCAAAGCAGTCGGGTCTCTGCTGCCGATTGTCAGCAAGCAAGAGAGAATTTAATGAATTGAAGGAAAGAATCAGTGCATGGAAGCAACCCACACCATTTTGTTCACAAAGAATTAATCATTCATGAACAACACAACTTTAACTACCCTGTATACACACTGTGTGTCTTAGTTTTCACATAGTTCAGTGTGTTCTCCCCCTTTGTTGGACCAGAAAAGTATTGATGAAATAGAATATTCCTCAGATTGCCAAGCTTCAAGTCACCAGCGACAACAACAACAACAACAACAACAACAACAACAACAACAATAATAATAATAATAATAATAATAATAAAAACTTCAGGGTTTCTGTTCTGTAGTGAACTGACAGTGTTGTAAATCCCACACATCCTTAGTGTTTGGAGGGATGTAGACAGCCAAGGTGATAATGGCAGTAAACTCCCTTGGCAGTTAGTGGGACTGATACTTTATTGTTATGTATTAACCGCTGCAGAGCAGTTGCGAGTAACGACAGAATTGTTTGTGTACCAACCTACCCGTTCACCTAGAAGCACAGTCCCCTGATCATCTTGGGTGTTGAGATTCTGTCCGCATGGAAGCAAGTTAGCCTGTCTGGTTGAACTGCAGAGTTGGGAATGTTGCCTTATATCCTTCTATTTAATTCTCAGGTATCGGCGAGAATTAAAAGGCAGCATTCCCTCATCTCATGCTGTGCTGTCAGCCTTAGTCCAAACATGTCCATTTTTATTGTCAAGCGAGTCAACGCTGGACAGAAATACTGGAGGTACAGCCCGTCTGGAGGGGTCAGCTTTCAGCCTAGTCTGGACACCGGCTTGCTTTCCTCCTTTAGGCTTCCGCCTGCACCGTTTACAGGACTTCCTCTGTCGGATGGGCTGCTCAGGTCAGCCCACCGTCTTTGGGCCTGGTGACCAGAAAAGGCCATTTCTTTGTAGCTCCCTGACCAAGTCCACTAGCAGAGCAGAGTTAACTGTTAGTCCTCTGATACCTTGGCACTGGTGTCATTCCAGGCATTTCTCTTTTGTCTGTCTTTCCTTTTCTCTTTTGACAGCACGGCGTTGATGAGGGCACACGTGCAGGACAGCCACCGGCTTTATTGTGAGCTCCTGGGTTCACACGGTTCATCTCACGTTCGCACACTCTTTCTGTCTTTCACCGACTTCACTTGCCCATACCCATGAAATGAGCCATGGCAAGTTTCGTTACACTGCGCAGACGCGTTCAGCTTCTGGCTTTAAGTTCCAAGGCAGGTGTGACCTGAGCGGTGGGCACTTTCCTGGGAACATGCACACAGTGTCTTCTGGTATCAACCTGAGAGATACAATGAGTACACAACCATTCCCTGATTTGATCAATTTAGTAAGTGATCGTTAGTGATCATTTGGTTAGTTTGGCAAACAAACATAAATAAATAAGAGCATAAAAATACGGTTGAGAAAATGAAGTCAGTTACAAATGTTTTCCTGTCTCTTTACCCCATTCCCATACATCCCATACATCTACTGTGCCAATGACACGATCCTTGTGAGTCGCCCCGCAGGACCCGTTATTTTACTTTGACAGAGCATCGGTAGTTTGTGAAATTCTCTCGAGTGCGTAGCCTACACATCAGTGCATTGCTCTGCACGAAATACGCAGTCCATTATCATCACCATACATTAGGACGGTTTTCATATTGTAAGAACGCGTCATGTAACAGAACTCCAGAATTACCAAAATTGGAAATTATCAGCCACAAGATATCCAAAACATGTATAACAACGAGACGTTTTCCTTTACAATTCATTGCAGGCGGTAAGGACAGTTTTATTGTGGTTTGCATTGGGCGGCAGCTTTTAAACAGTGCAATATTACTGATTTCCCCGTGTTTCAGCAATAAATGCTTGACATTTTTTAAAGCATGGTCAAATCGTCCAGTGGATGGCTCCGAAGAACTTGGCAAGCTGTTTGGACGTTTGGATAAATTTAGACCCCCCAGAAATATGAGTCCGTTGACCTATGCGTAGTGGGCCCGGAGCAAGGCAGTGAAGTAAAAAGGGGACACAACAGTGGTACGATCGAAGAGGTCCTTTTCCCCTCAGCCGACAGGGTTGACTTGTTCGTGCTGACTGATTTGGAAAACAACCAGAACAAACCATGAGTCTAATTTATCATTGACGGTTGCACGAGCCGATATATCCGTAATGCAGTGACAGGTGCAGTCGTGTGAGGGTCAGACAGTTAAGTGGTGCAATGATGACCATACCATATCTGTTACCAAGTACATTTTTTTTAAAGTTGCGTAAATGAAAGGATTAGCTACTGAACGAATGACATTAATTAACAGTGTTTACGCTTTAATTAAATGACACCGAAAGAATTGCTGTTTGTCCAAGTGTAACTGAAACGTCTAAACGCATACTTTCTGGAGTTTAAATGTTCATTTGATATGGGGCGAAAGTGGACAAAATAGTCTGGTTTTACCTTAATTTTTCATGACTATAAACAACGTCCGTCAAATGGATAATCCATTCAAACGTGCTTTTTCGCGCGATACGACGCACATTTTACTGATTCCCAATTGCAAAACGGGACGGGTAAATGGGACAATCGGATTGGCTGCTTAAAAGCCAATGAGGGCGAGGCTAACACGGTTATTCCAGTCAGAGAATCGGGATAAAAAGTTTGAGGTGGCGGCTGGAGCAAAGTTAGGAGAATCAGAGGGAGGGGGTGAAATCTTGAGAGTTACCGTGAGAGAAAATGACCGACACAGAAGCGCAAGGCGCTCCATCGTCTGCGCCGGTGGAGGATCAACCCAAACCGGAGAGAAAAGTGATTGGTAGGGATCTTCTAAACTCAGACACCTCATGCTGGTAGTTTTACGTCTTTTCGTTTGATAGTGCAATCGGGAACTCAACATTTGTGTCCAAGTCATGAGTTTCGTGGAAGCAAATAGGTTGACGACAAGAATGTGGTCTGCTTGGCTATTTTTTGTTGTATTGCCCTGTGTTTAGGTTTAGTGTCAGAAAATACAATCATATTTGTCTGCGGTTGTTATTACTGTTGTCTCAAAAGTACGAAAGCTTATCGTAAACGCTGCGCTGGAAGTGAGTGCCATCACTGCAGACTGTGTCAATCCTACTTCCACGTGTTAAATATTTCAGTCAACACAGTGCGACGCCACGCAAACCTAACTTATAATAACACTTCTTCTGTCGGTTCCTTGCGACAAACATATACAATTTCCGAACTGAATTGAACATGTAGGAATTGGTTTTGATGAAGTTAGGGCTCTCTTCTTGTCTTGTATTAAGTAAGACGTAAACGCTCAGTTACCCCCGAATGACCCCACATATGATTGTCATTCTGAAAGAGGTGTTCTTTCTATTTAGAGGCTTCGTAAATGGTGTCTCATAGGTGTGTGGTGTGACCTGTCTCATGTTCTCTAAAACGGCGGACAACTGATGGTTCTCTGCAGTAGAATTATTAGTTCGACTAGCTTTAAATTCAATCCGAATTTCCTGCTTTGTCATCATGTGGCGAAAGTGGGAGGGTTTTGTGTAGGGCACAGGTGTGCATAATGCTATTAGGCAAAACTCCGCCGATCTGAGAAAGCACACGGTGTAATAAATACATTTTCTATCAGATTGTAGATTGTCAGCTACTCAGATTTTTCTGACCCCTCCCCAACAGCAGATTTCCATAAACGATGTCGCAATCTTGAGACACATCGTAAGTGTTGAGCTTAAACTTGATTCAGTTTGCATAACCCTCATTATGGACGCGCTGTTTTCGATGAACATGAAATGCGCAAGTTTGACCAAACTCGTCTCAGCCCGGAAACGTTTGCGACGTTCAAGTTGTCCTACTTGACCTAGAGTGGGAGAAAGTTTCAAAGTTTATGGTTAATTATTTACGTATAGGGCCTACATTGTTCAAATAACTGTTCTGCTTTTGATAAAAGTTGCCTTGATAAGTTGGAAAGTCCAGGACCCACCGGGGCCTCGTATTTTAGTAAATGAGGATTTGGTTGGTCCACACTTAACAATTCTTATTCTGCTTTTCAGCTACTGGAGTCCAAGGCACCGTAAAATGGTTCAATGTGCGCAATGGATATGGCTTTATTAACAGGTATTGCTGTAAAGCTCTGTTGTGTCTTCAGTATATTTTTATATATATATTTTTTCAGCCATACCCTATATTTTTTTAAAGTTACTACTTTGTACCAAGTCATAGCTTGGAACAGAACAGACTGCGAAATTAATGTTTTAGAACAAACAGTTTGTTTTATCGCAGGTAAATGGCCACCAGTGTCTTAGGCATTAATCTAATGCGCAACTGTTTCTTGTTTTACAGAAACGATACTAAAGAAGATGTCTTTGTCCATCAGGTCAGCCTTCAAGAATGCAGAAATGCATAGAATCTGATTTGATTCCAAAGCAGAGGGCACTGTCATATGCTTGGCCGTATGTCGGTGCATGCATTTCAGAACGTAGCGTTTATATTCAGTAAATAACTCCCACATGTTTCTTTTGCCTCTGTTGTTTTGTGTCTTGGGCGTTTGATTTCGTCTTGCGTTTCTCAGAATCTCTTTTCTCCCTCCTCCTTAGACGGCAATCAAGAAGAATAACCCTAGGAAGTTCCTCCGCAGTGTGGGGGATGGTGAGGTGGTGGAGTTTGATGTTGTCGAAGCTGCCAAGGTAAGTAGTGCTGTACCTTTTCCAGTGACGACAACATTGAAATCAGTATGTACCGTACAAAACGCGCAAATAGAAAATGAAGGATTGATGAAATGTCCTTGTCCCAGGGTTCAGAGGCTGCTAATGTGACTGGTCCAGGTGGCGTGCCTGTTAAAGGTAGCCGCTACGCCCCCAACAAACGCCGCTTCCGTCGACGATTTTATCCCCGAAACGTTCGCCGGGACGAAGGGAAACCCGGGGAGGGCCCCGCCGGGCCGTCGGAGGGAGAAGGGGGCGGCGACAGCGATGCTCCACAACAAGGTCCTCGACGCCGGCGACCACGGCGACGGCCCATCGTCCAACAAGGCGCGGTAAGGGTTCCAGTAGGGCGTTTTGTTATCCATAGGACACTTTCTCGTTTGAAATCCTTGCTGAACTACTTGTTTCTTCAAATAGGAATTTGAGTGTGTGTTTGTTTCATTTTTGGTTTGCTTGCAGTAGATAACTGCTGTGTGTTTCAGGGGGAATCAGAGGACCAGAAGAATGGGGTAATGGATGGTGATCAGCAGAGGCTACCACCTCAGAGATTCAGGCGTCGGTTCCGCCGGTCAGACTGAACGCATATACCAGTCATATACCGTTTAACCCCAGTCTTTACAAAATGTAGTATGCTTGGATGAATGAAGTGTGCTTTTTTTTCTTCCCAGTAAGATTTTACTGGGGCAGATTTTATACTTTATATATCCAGTAACGATTTCCAACTTGCGTTCTGTCATTTTTGCCTGCAACATCTTGAATTTAGTGGGATAAACGTGATGGTTTTTTTGTTTTTGGGAAAACTATAAAACAAGTGACTGTTTGAACTTGTGTTTTAAATTTTTAATTACCTCGTTTCATGTCGCTCCGTTTGTTATGCAGACCGTTCCGCCCCCGTCCACCGCCGGCGGATGGCCAGCAGACCGGTGCCCCGGTCGAAGGACAGACAGAGGGGCAGAATGAACCCCCCAAAGAGGGTCAGGCCAACGGAGAGCAGGACAACGGGCAGTCCCAGAAACCCCGCCGACAGTTCAGCCGCCGCAGGCAGAGAAACTCTGAGTCCGCAGCCTCTAAAGTGAGGAGCGTTGTCTGTGCACTCGGTGTAAAATTGCATTTATCTAGGTGTAAGCAGTTGGAAGAGCATGTATCAAAACAGTAGTTTGCCCATTTTATGTATTAACTTCTTGGATGAAGGGTCCGTTCGGTGCTGTGATCTAATCTTTGCTGTAGAATACATTTTCAGCGTCTGATTGTCAAAGCTTTTTTCTATCTCCATTTGAAATTGGTATCTTCTGAGGTGCACGGTTAAATTGGCACCTTAAAGGCTTTCATGTAAAGTGAGTCAGGGGAGAGAAGATTCTAAAACATCTTCTCACTACATTCAAGAATAGATGATCAGCTGAGTAAGGTGTTACTTTAAGGTCAGTTTACAGATGCCTGTGTGTTCAGGTTTGTTCCACCCAATTCAGGGATTTAGTAGACAGTGGCCAGCTCCAGGTGTGTGTGTGTGTGTCTATGTGAAGCTGCTATTACAACTTTGCATACTGGATTGTGCTTCTAGTTAATGGTTTATAGTTTGTACCTTGTCCTTTTCCCTGTGGATTAAGCTTTTTGCCGTGTAGATTGCCGTCTCTCGTGCTGTTTCATGCCCTCGTTTCTCATCCCTCGTTGTCTCAGGAGGGAGCTGATAAAACTGTAAAAGCGGAGCCTGCCTCCCCAGCTCAGACCTCCAAGGTGGCTGATCTCAGGTCCTCCCCCAAAGCTTCTCCAAAACAGTCCCCGACGTCTTCCCCCAAAACGGCTGAGGTAAAGGAGCGCAGCAAATAAATGCAGCCAAGTTTCTTTTATCATCTGCTGTCTTTTTTTTTTTTTGCTTTAAGTAGTCCTTTTTGGGATTTTCAGTGTTTGTGTCTTGGTAATACTGTGGTTGTAAGACAGAGCTGATGTATACGTCAAGATTGGTTGTTGGCATGCCCAGAATGGTTCGCTGCGTTAAGATAATCCGCATGATATAACGTGTTGGTTCCTTAGTGTGTGGCTAGCGTAATGCCTGTCAACTGTTCTCTATTTTTTTTTTTTTTTTTTATGCAGGCACCTGCTACTACAGCTGCCACACCCTCTGAGTGATTTCCATGACCTGGAAGGAATCGCGTGACCCCGTCAAGAGGTGGGACACCCTGAGCTAATCTGGTGCACTGTTTGGCCAGGGGTGTAGAGTTGCGTCCTCTGTGCTGCTTCAGACGATTTTTTTTTTTTTTTTTTGAAGCTGACCACATGGCGAATTAAGCTGCAGTTAGTTTTTGCCCCCTTTTGAAGTGCTTTGCTTTTAGCACGGGAAATGGATGTATAGTAAACATTTGTTCTAGATTTAACAGTGGGTTTATAAGGGCGTTTGAACCAGAGTGTTTTAGTTTAAGGCTTCGTTTAAGGAAAAATGAGCAGAACTTGGGCATTTTATACCTACAAACTGAAGTTGTCATTTGTATGGTGGGTGCTCGGTACAGTTATGTGGAAATGGATGGTACTTCTGTCATGTTAGCCTTTTGTAAGTATTCTGTGTTGTAATGTCTCAAACTGTCTTTCCTCCTGTCTCTCCTACCCTTCTTTAACCCCCCCCCCCCTTTTTTTTCCCCCTGTCTGTCTGTCTGTGATGTTCTGTAGGTTCCTGGGTTGGTAAACTGTGGGACTGGACCTCGCCTGTCTTGTCACACACACACACAAACTGTGCACACAACTCTCCCCTCCCCCATGACCCCTGCTACACCCGCTCTACCCTGATCTGCTCCCCCTCTTGACGACATTTATTTGAAAAAGGGGTGGAGGGAAGGAAGGGGAGAGATATTTGGGGAAGGGCTGCGGGTGATGAGTATATTTAAACATTAAATCTTTAACGAGCATTATGATGATCTGCTGCTAAGGCCTGTTCTTTCCATTGTCTCCCCCCGCCCCCCCTTGATAATTTAGTTCAGTTTAAAAAAAAAAAAAAAAAACGAAAGGGATGAAGAGCAGCAGAGAAATGACAGACCAGCCCTGTATGAGTTCTACATCTGGAAAAGCCACGACAAGGTGTGTAAGAGGAGTGTTCCCTGTATCTCCACTTCTCCTTACCTCTAATTAGACATATGTACCAAAAAAAAAAAAAAAAAGAATGCTCCACTGTTTAGTAATCAAGACCTGAGCTGGTTGATTTCTGTTTAGTCTCAGTTAATTTTTTTTTTTTTTTTTCCTTCCTCTTGTCTTTTTTTTTTTTTGTATGTACATTTTTCTTTGGAGGGGAATCTGTGCAATGTCAGTGAACTAAAAATGCCTATAAAAAAAAATGTTTGCAAAACCACTCAAACGAACATTCTTGTCTTTTATGGACAGTGTCAACAGTTTGTTTGTTGGCTGCGCGGGCCATTTTGGGGTTTGATGGCTTGTCTCGGCGTTTCTTGTGAGGGCTATGCTGCAGTCTTTTTGGTCTGGTCTTTTACCTGGTCATAACTGAACTTATTACTCCCCGAAGATGACAAGATATAGAAACAAAGGGAGCTTTTGTTGTGTCCAGTTCAGACCAGACGTCGATATAATAAACCCCATAATATCTCTCTGAAAATTGTTGATCTGACTTATCTTATTTTTCAAAGAACTAGAACGACCACATCTCAGACATTTAATACACATCTGTTTTATGTTAAAAAGAGAGAAGCTTTGCGCACACACATCTTAGAACACAGCATAAAATGACACACAGTATAAATTAAAGGTCCTCCTTTTTTTTTTCTCTTTAACAGTTTCAATACAATCATACTGACCACTAAAGACTGGACAGCAAAACTGCATACATGCTAATAGTTTGGTGCTGATCACAAGACCAGTGTGCATGTCTATTATAACAACCACTCGCACAAAACACAAGAAATAAACACCGGCGTTCTGTCAAAACAGATCAAAAGAAAAAAAAAAAAATGGAGTGGGTGAAGTCTTGAGTATTTTGATGACCCTTGTACCATTTCTGACAAAGAAAAAAAAAAATATATATATAATAAAACCATTGTTCTATGTACATTAAGCACCGAAAACAAAGAAGCAAAGTAACATTTGTGTCAACTGTGCAATATGAGGAGAAAAGTCATACATTTCACACCGTTTTGTGAATAGAAAGCGCTTATGATGCAGCTAAAGGAAGTGACAGCCTGAGAGCATGTCATGTGTCGGCTCGACTTGCCAAAGAGAGCTCAACCCCTAAATCACAATGATCACGATGCTGTTATACATGTATCAGCAAGATTAGTGGGTTTGTTTGGTGTTGTTTTTTTGTTGTTTTTTTCTTTTTTGCACTTAGCGGCATTTACACAGTAAGCTTTAAACGTAAAGTTTTGAAACGTATACTGGTGAAGGCAAAGGTTGGACACTAGCGCTGAACTCAAGTTAACTGTTAAAAACAGAAACTACTTGTGTATGGAAAAGGCTTTTTTTTTTTTAAATGACTGAAAAATCAAGTGATATTTGTAGCATAATCACTGTAAATTCAACGCATGCGGATTTGGCACTTAAAATGATCCTTTGAATTTCTCAAAAAAAACCCCCAAAACAACCCCTCCCCCCTCTTAAAATAAAACAAAAAAACAAAAACAGAGATATTCTTTAAAAAAAAATTGAAGCACTGCATTTTGAACACACTCCAGTAATCAGCAACGAACTGGGGTCGTTTTTTTTTTTTTTTTTTTTGTCAGAATATAAGAATAAAATATACAAGTAGATCTGGTTTCATTTCATCTCTGAAACCTCTGTGCAGATAAAGTGCAGGAATCCAAGTCTTCAAAGTCTCGTTCTATCATATCCTGAAACACTTGTTTCACTCGCTCCCGCCAACTAACGCTCTAACCCCCACCCCCCATATTCATGACACGCCCCTTAATCACAATTAATGCCTCACACGCAACAACTTTGGGTATCCACCCCCCCCCCTCTTTTTTTTTTTGGTTTCAGTCGCCTCTGTCGAACTGTTCTCTTTCGCACTTCCAAATTCCTCCACTCTCATGGGTTCTCAGTTCTCGTTTCCTTCTCCTCCAAGGTAGTCCAGCTCTGTACTGGATTTCCCTAGTTCCATGTCCAAGCCCAAGTCCAGGTCCATCATGGTTGGTGGGTGGTTGTGGAAAGCAGCGGAGATCTGGTCGAACGTCTTTCCTCGCGTCTCTGGGACCCGGAAGAAAGTGAAAAGCAGGAAGAAGAGGAGGAGCACGGCGAAGATGAGGAAGACGTACGGACCGGCGACATTCTGACAGAGGGAGAGGAGTTCAAAGGAGGGGGGGGGGAAGAGGATAAGATTTAGAGAGAGCGTGTAAGTTGCGTCTTACTTTTTCCCATTACGTAGTGAAGTGGCAGAAACTTCAGAATTCGCTTTTTGGGAGTGTATTCTCAATTCAACTAGGATCCTATGGTTGGGACTATTCTGCTCCCCCCCCCCCCCCCCCCCCCCCCCCCCCCAAACATACCGCTATGTACTGGAAGCCCATGCCGATGATGAAGTTGGCTGTCCAGTTGGAGAAACCTGCCACTGCCATGGCTGCCGGTCGTGGGCCCTGTGAAAACAGCTCCGCCACAAAGAACCATGGGATGGGTCCTGGGCCCACCTCAAAGAAAGCCACAAAACCAAAGATGGCCAGCATACTGATGTAACTCATCCATGGCACACTGTCCTGTCAACACACAGAGAAAGATGGAAAGTTAGTTTAAAAGATAGAGAGCGAGAGAGGTGAAGAAGGGGTTATTGGGTCAAAGCAGATATATATATATGTAGATATCATACTCCTCCTTCAACCAGATGTAAAAGAGAAATCATGTCCATGAACAACTCAGATTACTACGTTTTCCGTTATGTACAGTGTACAACTTCGGCAGAGAATTTTGAATGGAAGTATATGAGTGTCACCTGCCCTGCATTTCATTGTGCCAACTAGAAATGGGAGAAGATCAGGGATTATCAGAGATAATGAGGAAAGCAGACAAAGCTTTGGAGGGTCAGGCTTAGGAATCCAGATAACTCAGGAGAATGAAGTCAAGTGATACGAAAGTGGGACAGATGAGATCAAGAACTGGTTAGAGATTGTGAAAGGACTGACCAATAACGCGAGTGCAATTGTCATGACGATGGCGCAGACGCACATTCCCGATAGTCCAAGCATGTGGAGTGTCCGGCGTCCCATTTTCTCCACCAGGAACAGCTATTGATTGGACGAGAGCAAATTAAGAGACAAATTGAGCAACAGACACTCCATCCTAAATCGGCTCATTAGCTGTCTGTGGTTTGGTCATTTTTTGAGATGATCAGTTGCACGTTACATATGACAGCAATAGCAATGCATTGTCTTAAATAAATCTGACCCAGCAATGAATAGAATGTTTCTTGTGTGTGAAGCTACTCTCTCCTTTGCAGCATTCACTCAAACATACACAAGCACGCACACACACACACACACACACACACACACACACACACACACACACATAATCCTTCTGACCTGGTAAAATGTTGGCCTACTTCAGGCAGAACAAGAGCAAGAGAGCACCTCACTGGCCAATTTCCCCATCTTATCTTTGTTTATTTTTAGATAAACACGTTAAAAAGTAATGGTGCATGGGCGTACCGAGACCACGGTGAAAGCACAGTTGACTACGCCCGCTCCTATGGTGGCGTAAACTGGGCTCTCCACTCCAGCTGTCTGAAAGATACTGGTGGAGTAGTAGAAGATCTAAAGAAGAAACAAAAAGACATAAAGGAAATGAAACTGAGTATGTGGGATCACACCCACTTCTGTCACAGCCCACTTCCTCTGATGTTCCTCAAGTTGGCTCCATTAATGCTAGTCTATTCCATCCTTGCTCAAATAACAGAGCACGAACTGTTCATAGGCTGATTACTTTGCACATTGTACAGTCCTCACATGAATCAGCTCTCCTCAACCCCACTCCAGAAATACTGATTTGTGTGATTACAGGAATTTACACTGCTTTCCCTCATGAACAGGTTGAGTGGTTGAATGTGTTTTTAAAATAATCAAAATTGGACAACAGCCAGACTTCATCAAGATCCTTGGGTAGTGTCAAGAAGTAAAATTTGATCATTCAGTGAACAACACTCATAGGCGTGCGCGTAAATCCGGAATGTTCTACAAGTTTAAAGGTTCGTCGTATTCAAACTGGAAAATCCTGAGTTGTACAAAGTCAGGTTTGGTTGAAGAATTTGATTTATGGATAATCTTGCTCTGTGAAATATTTTCCAGTTTTGGACTGGATATTTTGTGTGGCAGGCAGCTCTTTATTCACACATTACTTACAGCGTTAATTCCAGACAACTGCTGCGAGAGCTGCAACAGGATAGCGATGATGATTGGCTGCCGGTACATGGGCGAGCGGAAAAGCTCCGGAATGGACACCTTTCTCTCCATATCCATTCTCCTCTTCTCCTCCTTCATCTCCGCCAGGTCATCACTCACCTCCTGCTTCCCCGTTAACCGTCTCAGACCTGTGAACCAGATATGGTTAAACAGACTGTTCATGTAAACAGACACCTAAAAGTTGCCTGTCACTACTTCAGGGTTGAGCAAACTACACACACACACACACACACACGCACACACACATGCACCCACACCCACAAACGATAACCCTCATCGGCAAATGAACGATGTGGGTTAACTTTGTGAATAATAAAGCTGGAGCATCGATCATCTTGATAGTTTTATTTCTTTACTGCTGCTAATTTACAACAACATCTGATTATCATGTTATCTGATCATCATGTATATATATATATATATATATATATATAGAGAGAGAGAGAGAGAGAGAGAGATAAATAGATAGATATAGATATATAACTTCATATAAATACATAACTTCAAAGGCCCATAGTAAGTAGCATTACATTGCATCTTATCTATACTATGATACCGAGTTCTTGTGCATGAAATGACTGTACTTATATTGACTGCTTTATTTGGCAAGTCTGTGTTTGGACTCCATTTTTGTTCTGTGTACTGTTTTTGGCATGTCCTCTCACCACTCTTGGCATGGTGCTCTTGGCAACGGACGATATATAGGAAGCGAGGACTCTCTGGGCAGAAAGGCAGCAGTGCCATCTGTAGGACTGTAGGAAGTACTGTAACTCCCAGCAACACTGGCCACAACTCCTGACTACCAAGTAATGACTGAAGCCCTAAGATCTACAGAGAGAGAGAGAGAGAGAGAGAGAGAGAGGGAGCGAGAAAGAGAGAGGGACAGAGAAAGAGAGAGAGAGAAAGAGAAAGAGAGAGAGCCTGCTCACAATGGGTAGGAACAGCTTTGGCCCATCACCTACACGCAGATTTAAAAAAAGAAACATGAAGTCTTGTGTGATTATAGTTATTTTCAGGACTTGGAGCCGTCGATACGAAAATCAGTGAGCATTAATTCACACACACACACACACACAGACAAACACACACACACACACACACACACACACACACAGTCTAGCGACGTACTTGTGCGATGAGAATTCCGGTGACAATGGCAAGTTGATGTAGAGTTCCTAGAGCTCCTCTCAGACTGGTCGGGGATATCTCCCCAACATACATGGGAACCAGCCCTGATGCCAACCCTGCAATTGGGTCAAAAACACCAATGAGACACGTGAGAGGCATACATAGGAGCGCTACGTAACTGAATGATCCTTTGATCACATCAAAACAACACATCTGTCTTAAAATTTGCTAGACTGCTGTACCCAGTATGGGCCAAGATAGGAGAGAGTGGGAGGAGGGAAGAATAATGGTTTGTTCTTCAAAGTTCGGTCACGTTTGTTTGTTTTCTCATGTGATTTACCAAAGAGGAGAGAAAATCTGTCTTTGTTCTGCAATACATACACTTTTCCAGTGGTTTTATGTGGATTATCAGAGCAACAGAGTGAATGACTTACTGTTACAACTGAAAAACTGAAGTATTTTGAGTAAGTACATTACACTTAGCAAACTAATATCTGTTTAGCTAAAAAAAGAAAAAAAATCTTACCACAATATGCACCAATGATAAACCTCCCCATAATCATCATTTCAAACGATCGACAGAGTTTGGCCATCCCCATCAGGCCTCCACCAATGAATGCAAGGAGATTGTTGATGAGCATGGCTTTCCTCCTATTAAAGTGCAGACATCACAACTACATTAAA